>NC_086321.1:108713781-109019281 GCF_036172605.1 Pelobates fuscus | reverse complement strand
ACAGGCCTGCAAACCACAAGACCCAAATTGGACTCAAAGATCCCAAGATGTATTGCCACCTATGATCAATGCTGGGGCTCCATGTCTCATATTCTCAAGAGAAACTGGCCAATACTATTACACATCTCATTACTTCAAAATGTTCTACCTTACTATCCACCTTTGACAGCACGCAGACCAACTAACTTACAGGATTTACCTCTCCACAGTCATCTTGCATTCCCTTCTCCACTCACTAATTGGTTATCAAGTACAAAAGGGACATACATATGTGGACACTGTAAGGCATTCCAGTACATTATTTCTTCCAAGTCTGTCACATCTACTCAAACCAAAATGAGTGTTGACACTAACACCTTGGTCAATTGCAGCACCACACATGTGATATATGTGATATATCTAATTACCTGTAGCTGTGGAATACAGTACATTTCAACAATTCCGACGCAGAATATTACAACATGTGACATCCATTAATAATATCATCACCCCCACACCGGTAGCTAGACATGTAATCAACTTTCATGAGGGTAAACCTGACAATTTGAAATTCCAGGCTATAGAAAAACTATTGCTCAACCCAAAAAAGGGTAACTTTAATAAAACACTGTTACAAAAAGAATCACATTGGATTTTTTCATTTAAAACTTTGGCCCCTTTGGGACTAAACGAAGAATTCAACTACACGTCATTTATGCATTGCTAATAGGCACTTTACTCAGTTATTATTCATATTTCAGCAGATATGTTTTCCTTTTTAAATTACATTGACAGTATGGACACTACTCTTAAACCACTTACTTACTACCTGTAGCCCTGTTTCCCCCTTTCCGCTTTCTTGCAATTTGCGAGGGTATGACTCCATTTAATATGCCGGCCTGAGGCATCTCTGCACTACATTAATGTGCCCTGGGTATGGTATTTTAAAACACACAATATAATAGGGATACTGGTGAACTGCAATCCAGGATATTACAATTAACAACCATCAGAATTAGAGACATGATTACTATCTTGTCATCATAACTTAGGATATTCTCACTGCTAATCTTATCATAATTATATCAGTTCACCTCTTTCCCTATTTAGGGATTAAGTATTGAACAACAGATTACAGTTAACAATCCTATATAATTAATATTATCACAATCAACTTTACATCTTCTTATCCTGGATGCTGAAGTTATGCTCCACTATATTCAGACATCATAGAAATAAATCAATAACTTCCCCCTGTTCCTTTCCCTTTATAATTGTGATTTTGCCAATTCCTTTATGACCCTCCAGAGCTACCTTACCCTTTAAATCTACATACCTATGCCTGATCCAATCAGAAGCAGGGGCGGGCTGTTTAAAACTAGTTACACCGGGGAGTCAGTTCCCCCTGATGAGCCGCAGTCCGGCGAAATGCGCGTCAGAGGTCTACACACACTGCCGTCTCCTGTGATGTCTCTATGCCTGACTTAGCACTTACCAAGATACCAAGGTACTTAGACTGTAAGCCGCCATCTCGGGCGCCACAGGAATGGCATACAAATCAGTGAATTGTTATAGATAAGCCAGCAAGATTTTTTGCATTCTATAGACCAGGGTCCCATGAAGGCACAGACCAGAGTATTCTTAGACTGCATATCTAACAGGGGCTCTACAGACACTAGACAGTGTAGCTAGACCCTCTCTCTGATAGGTGCCTATGAAGGCACAGACTAGCTTGCTCATTTTCTCTCGCTGAGACTTTATCACCTACTATTCAGACTCGTCTGTTGAGTTATTAAAGACAGATATCTGGCTCATTTATAGGGATAATTACCTGACTGCTGATCACAGCCTTGTGTATCTTTTTCCCTTTTAGACAGATAATAGGCAGACTAATGTATTTTACTCTAAGCTATCATTCTACTCTATATGACATTGAGCGACCCCTATTATAGAGATCTACTCAGTTTTAGAAGGTATATTCTTTTGAGATAGAGTTATATCACATATCTGCTGCTTAGAGTCTGTAGTATGGTATTTTATCACGCCTGGGTGGGTAATTTAAATAACTGCATTACTCAGTAAATTGCTATCTTAGATTCTGACATTGATACATTTGAATTGTATCATTGATACACTCTTTTTGTATACCATCCTAGCATTACTTTATCACATGGTAAGGACTTAATTACTGTGTATCCTTTATTTAGGTAC
Source organism: Pelobates fuscus (assembly GCF_036172605.1). NCBI lineage: Eukaryota > Metazoa > Chordata > Amphibia > Anura > Pelobatidae > Pelobates > Pelobates fuscus. The sequence goes on along the minus strand of NC_086321.1, from coordinate 109,017,091 downwards.
ACAGCTTCTTGCAGCTAGTCTACTGGGGTGTATTTCTAAACCCTGGAGTTTTATTTCCACCCAGCCTATATCTGTTTGTGTTATTCACTCACTCCCCTATCCTATTGTATATTATCCCCACTTTTGCCCACCTAGTCCATTTAGTGCACACTACCACACTACACTACCTTAGTGTGGAAAGTGTGGCATGTGTTTGTTCGTTGTTTTTGAGTTCATAATAAAGTATCTTAGAGATTTTTAGACCACATTTTTTTCTTTTATGCTATTTATTTGGGACAGATTTTTTTTCTCATTTTGTCATTACTCACCCTAGGGTTACCCCCTTATCTGTTCCCGCCTCATTATATGAGATTCTTTATCTTCTTGTTAAACCCAGATAGCTGTCAAACTTTTTTTAAATGGTTTGACTCTCAAAAGTGGGACAGTACCAGGGAACTCCTGCCACCCTAACCACTAAATCATGCAGCAGTTAGGATGCTCTTAGTGTCCATTTATTAGACAAGTTAACTGCATTTAGTGAGTGTGGGCTTTATGCTTAAATATAGACATTATTTATTTTGTTCTTATGCAATTGTTTGGGAAGCTATATTGCTAATAAAGTCATTCCTGCAAGATAGCTCAACAGTTAGAATTCCAACATATAATTTAAAACTGTTAAAAGCCAAATGAACATTTCTTTGTTAAATACTTAAATATTAATTGCACTTGACCATTTTATATATTCGTGATATATGCATATACATATATATATATATATACAAAGAAAATAGTAAACCCCTGCACTCCAAATAAGAAAAATATACCTGGTGCTCTGGTAGCTTAAATGTAGAGAATGGAAGAAGACCGGCACTCTAGGAATTTGATCAAAGTTTTTACTGCTCACAAAATCGACGTTTCAGCTCCACTAGGGAGCTTTCATCAGGACATATATGATCATATATATATATATATATATATATATATATATATATATATATATATAACAACAATGGCATTGATTATTGCTGTGAAATTTTGCAAAATAAGGAATACTTATTCCTCACAATATTTCTGTACAGAATGAATAAATACAAACACAAACACAGTGTTAGTAATACAAACATGGCTGAGATCATCAGTCTCGATGATCTCTACCAATCCAATGCTTTCCCATAGAAAAGCATTGGAGGCTATTGTACATGCGTGGCAAAATACTGCACTGTGCTAATCAGCACATCCTTGATAGAGATACATTGAATCAAATCATCTCTATGGGGGACATTCAGTGTTCATGCAGAGCAGAGCATGGAGACGCTGAATGTAGGTGCTGCACACTATGCAGCACTGAGATAGGAAGCACCTGTAGTGGCTCTCTAAATAAATGTCACTAGAGTTCTTAATAGGCATGAAGGAAACACTGCAGTTTCTCAGAAAAGGCAATGTTTACAGTGCTGCGTCTGGAGGCACATGCTTTAGACACCAGAACCACTATATTGAGCTGTGGCGATTCTGGTGATTATAGTGTCCCTTTAATTCTGAAAACATTTTAAGGCTTTTACATATTTCTAAATATACAAGCCACACACTTAATTTCTATTTTTATCAACATTTACAAATGTATCCATTGTTTTAAATAAATGTTATGCTCCTATACTATACTATTATGTTAACTAAAATTATGCACTTTTTATTATCATCTTAAGGGTGACCCAATGTTATACCTAAGAAACCAAGCAGCAAATATAGTTAATATAGAAAAGAAAAGAAAAATCGACTACTGCTCTAATAAGAAATAAGACCTTAGATTATTTGTCCTTCTGCCAATATTTCAAACTTTGGTGTTAAACCTTAATTAAAGTTCTGTTTCAGAATGCATGTCGTACCATGTCTACTGAGTCTTCGAGAAATGAACTACAAGCTTCTTGATTCAACTGGGAAAACATTCACACATAGACTTCTCAAATTATTTTTACTTGTCACTTCCTTTATTCACCCGAACAATCTGTGCCTGGAGAAGGTCATAATTACCATTTTTGAGCTATTATGAAAGATCTTTTGTCTGCAGATACTATAACACATTTTTTTCATGCTTTTCTTTTTTCTCTCTTTCATATCCTTATCGCCTTTCACTTCCTTATTATATTTTCTACACTAATCCAGAATAGCACAGGTATTACTAATCTCACATGGGTAGTTAGATTGCACAGAATCATATCAATTAATTAGTTAGAGAATAACAGACAATATAATTGTTTCTTTTTAAAGCCATAATAGTAATATGAATACAGTTTGACTACTAAATATTAATGCCTTCAAGCAATTTTAATTACTAATAGTGTCTTGAATTTATTGTTAAAAGGTTACTCTAACCAGTATAACCATTTCTGCTTTAAGAAGTGGTCATGGTGGTAGGAGTTTCTATCTCCAGCAATTCTGCTTGAAACATTGCACATACTTAGCTATTTGCAGCCAAGGCTTGTTACACTGAGCACACAGGGTCAGTGCCCAGATTTTTGGCAACACAAGCAAAGATGCACAAAACCTGAAATTTTAATTTTGAACTACCTTAATGAAACACACACACTGCAATGTTAACACACTATTATAAAGGCACTTATTTCACTTAAAAGAACACTGTAGACATCCAGACCCATTTCAGCTCATTGAAGTGGTCTGGGTGCATATTCCCAGGTCCCGTAACCTTGCAATAGTAATTATTGCAGTTATTGAGAAATTGCAATAATTACTATCCAGGGTTAACTCCACCTCTAGTGGTTGTCTGCCAGACAGCCACTAGAGGGACTCAGGATGGGCATCCTCGTACTATGCATGAGGATGTCCAGCATTGTTAAAATCCTATAGGAAAGCATTGTATAAGTCCTAATGCGAGTGAGGTCATTTCTGCACATGCACATTAGGTTTCCCCCGTCGACGTCCGAGCCAGGACCAGAGCTGAACTCAGGTAAGTGACAAGAAGGGGTTTTTAACAACTTCTGCACCACAGTGGGGGGGGGGGGGGGCAATAGGGAGCTATAGTGCAAGGAAAGCAACTTTGTTTTTCTGGCACTATAGATACCCTTTAAAAGCATAATTAACAAAGTTCAATAAAAACCAATCTATAACCTTCTATAATGTGCGATCTAATCCAAAAGTACTCAAAATAAAATTTACTAAAATAAATAAAAGCTTTCATATCCAAAATAATTATGTATATATATTATTTTTTTTCCAACACCAATTGAATTTGGTGTTAAGATTCCACACTAAGATAATGAGCAGAATATTTTGACAATACTGTTATAGTTGTGAACCAGTGAAATGCTGCTGAACACACATTGGTACTTAAAATACATAGTTTGTAAAAATGCTTTCTCTGTAAGATCATTTTTACAATATGGCAACACTGGCTCTGACTTAAAACATCTTAGAAACGTAATTGACCATTAGTCCTTAATTACGTAATTATGTAAACATTGCCAATCCTCTGAAATCGCAATGTTTTAAATGGATAGGGTTTGTGTGCCAAAACCACTTCATTAAGAGAAAGAGGTTTTGGTGCTCAGAGTGGTCTTTAAAAAAGAAGGTTTTAAGCATTGTTAATGCCATCAGCTGATAGATTACTACAGCTAAAAATGCCAACTGGTTTCCATGATACATCATCAGCAGGCTATTCACATCTGTATCCACTGATACCTGCCACCACTTGCAAATAAGACATACATTGCTTGTTTTCAAATTCATTGCCAATGCAGGTCTTTCACTACACTAAAACCATAGTGGTGGCTATTGTGTTCTGGTAGTAGTAATAGCCTTTGTGCATAAATTGTCCTACCAAGACACTCTAAAAAGTCCACGTAGGATTATCTGAGCCAGCTGCCCTTAGTGATCTGGGTAGCCATAGTGTTTCTTTAAGTCTTACTAATCGAGGCATTCCATTCCTTTTGCATTAGCAGTATCCTAAGGGTTCTTTCCAAACCTCCATTGAGGTTTGTTATAATTTTACTTTGACACATCAGTGCCTTAGATCTTATATCCATAATTTCTTCTTATTTCATATAATTATTCTGCAAGTTCTCTTGATGTCCAGAATTTATTGGCGTTCTGCTACACCTGCACCTCCAAAGGAGTACTTTATTTCTCATGTTATAAATGTTTTTTTATCTACAATTTTATATAATTAAGCAACCATTATTGTTGTAAAAATTAAAAACAGTTCAATATTTGGTACTTTATTTTCTTTTTTTACAGTTATTTAGTAATAACTCTTTACCATAAATCATCATTGGCATTTTTTTACCATATGAATACTCTCCTTCCCCTGCGCCAACAAGGAAACCATAGCATGAAGATGCTTCATAAAGGATATCATCCTGGCGGTGAGCAAAACTGCAAGAGACATCTAAACACAACAAGCTAAAACTTGTAAGTTGGTTATATTGTAAATAGATACAATTAAATTCTTATGTATTGAGCAATAACCAACGGATTAGTTAGTGTATTAAAAACTCAGGCCTCAATTTAAAATGTTTGGATACGTTTTCCAAAAGATCATAATCATTTAGAAAAACGTTTCATATTAATTTTCTACGGAAGTCACTATTAAAGTCTATGGAAAATGTTGTATATAAATCTTTTGAAAGATTTTTCTAACAGATTGTGATCCTTTAAAAAGATTATCCAAAAAAAATAAAATAAATCAAGCCTCAGTTAGTTATGTTACACAAAGATAAAAAAAAAGTTCACTTTTATTTAAATAAAATAACCCCACTAGATGTTCAGTAAATGTATTTATAAGGCTTTTTTTAAGCATTCATTCACCATAAATAGATAAACATTCTGGAATTAACTCAGCCACATATTTTGTAACCTTTATTATACCTTGAAATAATAAACCTGAAGTAATATACTCAGATTTCCAGCTTACTAAATAAAATGTATTTCATCCAAATATTACATTATGTCTGGTTTCAACAGTGTATAAATTAGAAATAAAATACTCCTTACCTCATTCTACCAAAACAGAAGATTCCCTTCAGTGGGCAAATATTTAATTACATTCTTCGCTGAGTCAGTTTATATTGTTTAACCTGTGACCTTTACTATTGCTGTACAAAAATCCAGTGTGGGATTCACACTTCCCCTCGCTGTCAAATAATCTCTTCATCTTGTACTATTTATTAAAGTGTGCTCCAGGTGTTCTGTAGTAAATGAATGGCCATTTTAATATCTGTCACACATAATCACACTCTATTCATCATTCTCAGCTGGCTGCGTGAAGCACTGCTTGCAGCAGTCTCCTACTCTATTTCCTCGTTTGAATGTCTGTGGTGCTTTTAGCCCATCTGTCAGTTCTGTCATTTGGAAATAAAACAGTATCAGCCCTTTAAGTACATAGAACTCTGTATTGAAACAGTGCTGTGATTGAACTGTCAGTAATCTGTGTATCACATTGTAATTCATGGCTGGTCAGAGCTTCATTTACGCTCCTATTAGAAGGCAAGTATAAACTCCAGGTTCATATTTTTGGCCTTTTTTTTTTTTTCACCTCTCCCCCATTATTTACTTTAGGCACAATTGCAAGTCTGAGAGCATTTTTTTTTTTTTTATCGACTAACCAGATACCATTTGTCTCGTCGCAGTCTCAGTATGTATAATACTTGCTTCGGTCACAATTGGAAAGCAGTAGATAAATCAAATATGTCTTGAAATGTTTGGTTAAAATAAAATCATAAGGAAAAGTAGAAATGGATCACAAAGATACCACTTGCATTAAAATTGCATTAGCATGGAAAGAGTGAAGCATTTTTATAGTGTCATTTGTTATTTTCCTAAATATTTCCCCAAGGCCTGTTTTTAGGGCCTTTAATGAGTTGACTTTCCAAGCTTAAGGCCTACTGTGTATAAAATGATTTTTAACCTCTTAGTGACCAGACCATTTTTCAATTTTCTTACCGTTAAGGACCAGGGCTGTTTTTACATTTCGGCGGTGTTTGTGTTTAGCTGTAATTTCCCTCTTACTCATGTACTGTACCCACACATATTATATACTGTTTTTCTTGCCATTAAATGGTCCTTCTAAAGATACCATTATTGTTATCATATAATATAATTTACTATAACAATATTATAAAATATGATGACAAAATGTAAAAAAAAACACTTTTTCTAACTTTGACCCAAAAAATCTGTAACGCATCTACAACCGCCAAAAAACACCCATGCTAAATAGTTTCTAAATGTTGTCCTGAATTTAGTAATGCCCAATGTTCACATGTTCTTAGCTTTTTTTGCAAGTTATAGGGCTATAAGTACAAGTAGCACTTTGCTATTTCCAGACCATTTTATTTTTTCAAAATTAGCACAAGTTACATTGTAACACTGATATCTGTCAGGAATCTCTGAATAACCCTTCACATGTATATATCTTTTTAAAAGAAGACAACCTAAGGTATTAAACCTGGGGTATCTTTTCTCTTTTCATTCAACCATTTTACCACCAATCTATGCCAAATTAAAAAATAAAATAATAATAATTTGTGATTTTTTTGACACACATAGCCATTTAAGAATACATGTACAGAGACCGTTAAGGGTTACTGCCAAACAACACCCCTATATGTGTTCAGCAACATCTCCTGAGTACAGTGATACCATCCATGTACAGGTGTGTCAGGTTATCTGGGGGCTAAAAGATTTTGTTTTGGAGGGTTCCAACTTGGAATTTTCACAGCTGGTCATCATGCACCTATTTGGGATATTTTTGAAGCCAGCCAATGTAATTTACGAAATTTTATCCATGTGTTTCAATTTTGTTTTGGCAGCCACAATAGGAAAAAAGGATAAAAGATAAACACTTTAGAAACATCACAATAGGTCAGACATAGGACACTCCAGATTCTAATATGTAAATGATAAAAACTCAAAATTGTATGCCATGAGAAATCTGGGGGCTAATATTTACCTCTTTTGTGAAAAACATTATACATAATGAAAAAAATACATTTAATATACAGTAAAAATCACACATTTAATTAAATATTATACATAAACTATCAATAAATAATACTTGTACATATATAGATCAGTGGGGAAATCAATGGGAGAACTGTTAATATATAGAAATGAGAGCATGTTTACAGATGTGTCAATTGACTATAAATATACATATACAAGGTCTGCCTGGAAAATGTATACCTTTGATTGATCAATTGTTCCTTACATAACAGTATTATACTATGTATATGTTTTTATTGTAGGAAGATCAGGAGGTGTTCCACTCATTATACTAAGTATACAATATAACAAGTATGGTTTGCGCAATATCGATGTAACCAAGAAGAGTAGACTGGAATGTGCATGTGTGAATAATGACAACTTTACTGTTTCAATCAGTGGGGGCACAGGACACTGTTGTGTGAGCATGTGTACTGTGTGACTGTCACATTCAAAATGACTGAGTGAGTAAAGCAACAAATCTGCATCAAATTATTAGTTAAGCTTAAACATTCCTCCATGAAACTATTTGGATGATACAGAAGGCTTTTAGGGATGATGCAATGAGTGCAGCACAAATAAAAATGTCATACTTTGACAGTTGCCACTCATATCTGGTGTCTCTATAACGTGCTTTTACAAAGAAAAAAAGTTTTCCAGTGTAAGCTAATAGCAGTCAGTGTCCTTAAAGCGGGTGTGTCAGGCCTTCAGCGTGTGCCCTGCAGACCCCTGGCAGTGTACTTTGACAGTTGCCACTCATATCTGGTGTCTCTATAGCGTGCTTTTACAAAGAAAAAAGTTTTCCAGTGTAAGCTAATAGCAGTCAGTGTCCTTAAAGCGGGTGTGTCAGGCCTTCAGTGTGTGCTCTGCAGACCCCTGGCAGTGTACTTTGACAGTTACCACTCATATCTGGTGTCCCAATAGCTTCCATTTAAAAACCAAAAAACTTTTTTCACTGTTATAGATTGAATAGCAGTTAGTTGTCTCCAAGCGTCTGTGTGTCAGGCCTGCTCATCTGCCCACAGTCAGGTGTCTGTCAAGGACATGTTTGGGCGTAAGAAGCCAATGTCAGAAAGTCACCCCCTTGCCCGGCGTCTGACAGCTGGCTTGTCTGTACTATTAGCCCACCACCTTTTACCATACAAGCTGGTGGAGTCTGAGGCGTTCAAAAAATGTGTAGCTATTGGGACACCACAGTGGAAGGTACCCGGACGAAATTTATTTTCACAAAAGGCAATCCCCAACCTGTACTCGATTGTGCAAAAGGAAGTAATGGCATGTCTGGCACATAGTGTTGGGGCAAGGGTCCATCTGACCACTGATACCTGGTCTGCAAAGCATGGTCAGGGCAGGTATATCACCTACACTGCGCATTGGGTAAACCTGCTGACGGCTGCCAAGCATGGAATGCGTGGCTCTGCAGAGGAGTTGGTGACACCGCCACGACTTGCAGACAGGCCTGCTGCCACCTCCTCTACTCCTCCTACTCCATCCTCTTCCATAACCTCCTCGGCTAAGTCCTCTTCTGCTGCTGCGTCTTGCTCCACATCAACGGCACCCCCCAAGCTCCCCAGGTACTATTCCACATCCCGGATACGGCAGTGTCACGCCGTCTTGTGTTTGACTTGCTTGAAAGCAGAGAGTCACACCGGACAAGCACTCCTGTCCGCCCTGAACGCACAGGTGGAAAAGTGGCTGACTCCGCAGCAACTGGAGATCGGCAAAGTGGTTTGTGACAACGGAACAAATTTGTTGGCGGCATTGAAGTTGGGCAAGTTGACACATGTGCTGTGCATGGCACATGTGTGTAATCTGATCGTACAATGCTTTGTACATAAGTACACAGGCTTACAGGACGTCCTTCTTGTCTCTGTACTTAACTGCCAACAGCTCCTCTTGGCGCAGAGCTGAGGTCTCCCCCCTTCATAGCCGGGTGCGTGCAAGTTGTCCTGGGAAACCTGTGCTTTTTAATTGTGCCGCAAGCTACTGTATCAAAACAGTACAGTAGCTTGAACAAAGGGACACTTGTATAAAAATTGTCAGTATACAAGTGGTACCCTTTGTTCATCAGGGGGAATAGCAGGTCCCAGACAATCTTGCCACTGGTTCCCATATGTTCTGGGCAACCTGGAGGGTCAAGGTTGCTATCCTTTCCCTCGTACACCTGGAAGGCCTGAGTATACCCAGTCTCGCTATCACAGAGCTTATACATCTTTACACCATACCTAGAGCGCTTGGAAGGAACATACTGCTTGAATCCCAGCCTTCCCTTATACTTCATCAGGGATTCATCCACGCATATATTCCTTCCAGGTGTATGTCTCTGCAAACCTGGAGCAAAGTGGGTAATTAGGGAGCAGATTTTATACAGCCTGTCAAACCGGGGATGCTCCCTACGGGGACACAGGCTGTTGTCGCTGAAGTGCATAAAATGCAGAATAATTTCATACCTCTTCCTCGACATACATTGGGAGTAAATGGGGGTAGAGTAGATGGGGCTACTGCTCCAGTAGGAGCGGATGGAGGGCTTATTTATGATGCACAGTGTGTATCTTTGCCAAAAAAGAGTCCGGATTTGTAGCTCGGAATTGATGTGCATATAAATTAGTTTGGGCGACAATGTTCCCCAATACAGGGATCCTTAGGACAGGTGTCAATCCATATCTGCGCAGTGACCCTGTGTAGGGGTAACAGTCTCTATTCTGCTCTGTGTCAGTGTGTATCATGGTCTCTGAGGACGGGGAACAGTCTCTATTCTGCTCTTTGTCAGTGTGTATCAGGGGCTTTGAGGACAGGTGTCAATCCATATCTGCCAAGTGACCCTATGTAGGGGGAACAGTCCCTATTCTGCTCTGTGTCAGTGTGTATCAAGGTCTCTGAGGACGGGGAACAGTCTCTATTCTGCTCTTTGTCAGTGTGTATCAGGGGCTTTGAGGACAGGTGTCAATCCATATCTGCCAAGTGACCCTATGTAGGGGGAACAGTCCCTATTCTGCTCTGTGTGAGGAGGAGGAACGGGAAATGAGTAACCTTGTGCAAATGGGGTCTTTCATGCTGTCGTGCCTGTTGAGGGACCCTCGTATAAAAAGGCTGAAGGAGAACGACCTATGCTGGGTGTCCACGCTACTAGACCCCCGGTATAAGCAGACAGTGGCGGAAATGTTACTGAATTACAAGTCGGAAAGGATGCAGCATTTGCAAAATAAATTAAAACGTATGCTTTACACAGCGTATAAGAGTGATGTCACAGCACAACGGGAATCTAACAGGGGAAGAGGTGAGTCATCCTCCTCCTCCCACGACCACGCCATATCTGCCAAGTGACCCTATGTAGGGGTAACAGTCTCTATTCTGCTCTGTGTCAATGTGTATCAGGGGCTTTGAGGACAGGTGTCAATCCATACCTGCCAAGTGACCCTATGTAGGGGGAACAGTCTCTATTCTGCTCTGTGTCAATGTGTATCATGGTCTCTGAGGACGGGGAACAGTCTCTATTCTGCTCTGTGTCAGTGTGTATCAGGGGCTTTGAGGACAGGTGTCAATCCATACCTGCCAAGTGACCCTATGTAAGGGGAACAGTCCCTATTCTGCTCTGTGTCAGTGTGTATCAGGGTCTCTGAGGACAGGTGTCAATCCATATGTCAATTTGTCAATCCATATGTCAAGGTGTCAATATGTCATATGTCAGGTGTCAATCCATATCCATTGTTTTTTAGGAATGTTAGGTGATTTCTGCCCTTTATGGATTAAAACCAGACTCTGCATCAACTGTGTAATTTTCCATGGGAGTTTTGCCATGGATCCCCCTCCGGCATGCCACAGTCAAGGTGTTAGTCCCCTTGAAACAACTTTTCCATCACTTTTGTGGCCAGAAACAGTCCCTGTGGGTTTTAAAATTCGCCTGCCCATTGAAGTCAATGGCGGTTCGCCCGGTTCGCCGGTTCGCGAACGTTTGCGGAAGTTCCCGTTCGCCGTTCGCGAACCAAAAATTCTGTGTTCGCAACATCACTAATTACCAGCAAATTTCTGCTGATCCATGCTATCCAGGACATTCAAACTGCCTTTTTATGCACTTTACTAGAGGCTATTTCCTGCATATTCAAATTGTATTTGTCTTTTTCTCTCCATCTCCCGATATATATGATTTGTGAGTGGTTTTATCCCAAAAGTGGTTATATTTTTAAGGTAATTATATTTGACATATACTTGGCACTTGGAAATAACAGAGGCAATTACATATTTTGGCAACACTACTATTGGACTTTATCAAGTTTGTATTTTGCCGTTATACTTAGATATATCAGACAGAAACCAAAACATTGGTCTATTTATAGCAGGTATCTCAAACTCTGGCCCACAGATATTGCTTAACTACTACAAGTCTCATGATTCTCTTGTTATCTATTGCATTCAAAGAATCATGGGAGTTGTAGATCAACAACATCTGGAGTGCCTTTGTGTGAGATCTCTGATCTATAATGTAGCACAAAATCCTAAAATTGTTTCAATTAGCAGGAACATGCCACTGGGTTGTATTTCATTTCCATTGATTATTTACTATGTGGGCAGAATTATGTGGACTTCCAATTAGTGGTTTCAATATTTTTTTATGTTCAAGTTGCTTCTTGATGTATAGAAACACAGAGCTATACAATCTCTACAGACAAGCAGAAAAGCACAAGATGGCAAAGTGTAATGTCAACCATCACTGAACTTTGGAGCACATGGAATACATTTTCTGGTATTGTTCGTTAGGCTACAATATATCCTAGTTCATCAGATAGCAATGTATTTGTAATGTTTGCTTGAATTCATAGTGCTTGCTATAAACATTGTTGCTGGAGGAATAATATATTGGAGGTTTTTCATGGTTTGGGGTGAGTCTAAGGGAAGCAATATCTCATAAAATTCCATTATAGATGATTTTGCGCTTCTAACTTTGTGGCAGCAATTAAGGAACGTCTTGTCATGTTGCAGGATGTGTAGAATTACAACCATAAAAAATAAGGTCTAGAAATGGTTTGTTTAGAGAGGTGTAGAGTAAGTGAGGAGTAATGTCCTAAACTTCATCAGATACTACTGAGGTGAACTGGTAGACAACTACAAGTTAAGCCTACTCATTCGAGATTTAGTGCCCAATCTATTACTTAATGGAAGCATTTCTGTAGCAAATGTCAAAATCTAGAATAAACCCCTTCCTCGGACCATTGCATGAATATACTATAGCCAAATGTATTTATTTTTTTAATGCTGTTATGACAAATTCTCTATTAGGAGCAAGGTACATATATTCCCATAAGAGATAAACAATTTCCTTAAATCTGTAGTTCATGGATTGGTGAAATATATTTTCCACTCAGATTCATCCCCAATATAATGCGTTCTTAAATTGTATGAACCAGTTATCCCTATGAGAACTGTAAGCATTTCTAACCAATCAGCCAAAGTCGGAAATGGATATGTCAGGCAATACGTTCAGTCATCTAGGCACTAAGCATATATATTAGAGAATATTTCAGAAAAAAGCATGATTTCTTTTTGCATGCTTCTACTTATTTTTATTGGTCAGACTGAAAACCTCTACTACTCTGTTCAATAATACTGTATGGTAAATATGAGATATATACAATTATAGCCAAACATATTATATATTTACTATACTGTTGAGCTTATTTTACCAAATATCCTATCAATAAATATAATTCAAAGTCACCAGACATCCTGATCATTTATATATTCTTACACCTCGCAATGGGCACTTTCAGCTTTTCAGTCCTCTATGATTTCCTCCAATATCAGCTAAATCCATGCATTAACTGCAGTTTGAAACCATCATAAACTGGGGCTACATTGCAGTGTTAGCTGGAAACACCTATACAATGCTTTGTTAACTTCCTTGACTTCTATATTTTAACTTGTCATATAATTTTTACTATTTACTATTCTGGAATGTTGTTCAAGATAATATACTCTGTCTAGGGTATTAAAATTGCTGCAACTGTGGTTTTAGATAAATGTTATATAGCTTAACTTGCCACACTTCATCTTTTGAATTACTTGTTAATTGTTTCATTAGTTACATTCAGTGTAAAAGAATAATTACATTTTAACAACTGCAGTGTTAATCACAAGCAGGTGTAAAAAAATAGGAAGAAAAAAATTAAGATTCAGTATTTATTTGTAGAAAGATTTTTGCATGTTTAATATAAGATAATGCAAATTGATTCAGGTTATTTAAGAAATTTATCATATAACTAGTTTTTTTAATAATGACACATTACATGGATAGATATAATTGGAATTGTTAGTTTGTTGTTTTTATTTTTTTGTTTTTTTTTAATTTTTATATAATGTATATAAATGAATTTAAAAAATATACAAGAGCAAGCCAAATCAATAAGATAATAAAAAGACTCTTAAAGTTTGTTAATATTGGAGAACACTCTACACATGATATCATCAACTTTTGGCTTCTCTCCAAGGAAAACTTTGGCAAATCATAAAACATCATTCAGGTCTATGAAGACTGAACTGTTGAACATGTTTAACTCAGCACTGCAATGCTTAATGTATATGGGGATATGCTAAATAGCAATAATCAAAGCTTTCTGTGCACAGTCTCAGTTTTGCTCAGAGCAAGCAGTTCCTGAGACTTCAACTTCATTGATCAGCTTTCTACTGTTTAATAACTTCTTGAAAACCTTGTTTTACTTATTTTTTACATGTACAGCTGTGTTACTGAGCACTGATCATTAGTACAAGAACCAACAGCAAGAAATTATTTTAAAACTGGAGAGGTGGGACAGAGGAGAGCAGGTTAAGCCGCACAATGCTGCAACACATTTACTTATTAAAATATTCAAAATTGGTCATGCAAAAATGTATATCAGTATCACTTATAAAAATAAGATGACAGGGTTCCAGAAGCTAAAATCAATAACACAAAAAATATATATCAAATAAAAATACAGATAAAAAGTGACTCAAGTTCATATAAACTCAGATAAAAATTAGTTTGAGAAGTGCCAAATGAATCCATGTATAAAAGCCAATGTTGTGAAGAGTGATATAAATCCAATAGTCTAAATAAAGTCCACAAAATGTAGCATAAGGGTGTGGGACCCTATTGCCAGTATGATATAATTCACTGACTATCATTAAATTTTAAAAACACAATAAAAATGGTAAACCTAACTGTATGGGAGATTAAAAGCAACACAGTACTCAAACCAACTGATTGCTAAAAAAACACAAAAATAAATAAAAAAGAGAAAAGGAAAATGCTTCTTAAAATTCCAAGATTTTACTATTAACATGACGTAAAGTCATGATTTTATTAATGACACGGAGGCGAGTATTATGCTTCTCTTTCTTTAATTCTCCCTCAGCAGCGAAGAGAGATGTATACAAAAGAGAAAAACAATGTAACATTTGCATATTCACAGTTCTACCCATAGTATCCACCCCCTTAGTATATAAGGTGTAGCACTCCATTCTTCTTCCTCTTTCCGTAGCGATCCGAAGACCAGTCCAATAACCAAAACGATAAACTTGAACCGAAACTGGAACATCGGGTACTAGTCAAACATCCATTCTTTATGGGCGGATTGTAGAACCGTCCTTCAAAACTTCAACACCTTGATAGAAATATTCAGGCTAAAACGAGAGGAGAAATATGGTAATATCTCGGTTGACACCTGGTTGTATCATATACTTCAACATAGGTTGTTACTTGGGCCTGGAGAAAAAAAACTATTGTCATGATGCCATAATGCATGATACACATAATCAAGACTATATCTAACTTGATAAATAAACCTATGGCCACTTACCAGCGTAACGCAAGGGAGGGGTCCTATTATGACAAACCTGATTATAGAGACACACCCAATCTGCAATTGACATTCATGTGAAATCCCAATCACTCCACCCAGGGAGGGCGGGAGGGAATAATACTCGCATCCGTGTCATTAATAAAATCATGACTTTACGTCATGTTAATAGTAAAATCTTGGAATTTTATTAAAGACACGGAGGCTCCTATTATGCTCTTTCAAAGCTGAGCTATAACTGTTTCCGAGAAGTGCTGGATTGGTTTAAAATAAAAATTCCGGAATGTGGATTCCATAGACCAATCTGCGGCCTTCAAGATGTCTTCCAACCAACATCTTATTGCCTTAGAGGCCATTGCGCCCCTGACAGAGTGGGATGAGAAGACCGTGACATCTATCCCGGCCGAAGCCAATAACCACTTGACCCAACGAGCGAGAGTAGGTGTAGTTACAGGAAGGTGCGGTTTCTTCAGTGAAATTAACCAAAGTCCGTCATTTGACGAGCGTAGGGGAGAAGTGCGAGATTTGTATTCTTTTAAGCACAGCATCGGGCACAGATTGGGTTGATTTGGAAGTCTTGGGTAGAAGTTTAGTTTCCGATTTCGTTCTGCGCGAGATATCAAATGACACTCCTTCCGGGGTCGGGCGGGCAACAAAATTAGCACAAACGACAAAAACGAAGCCCAAATACCACACAGAGGGCACCACCCACGTCGGGGGTGCACTCCGGTGTCGGACGATATATTTCCAGAGCCAAACAAAAGAAACGCTGACTGCGGCCTGCTGGAGTGAAAGCCGGGGAGAGGCGGCCGCTCTCTCCGACACCGGACCCCACAGGAAAATCTGCTGACAACCTACCCCCCCCCCCCCCTCTGGACCGGGGGGGACATCCCGGTCCTCATTAGACAAGCGGACCAAGACAGCAAACAAGTAATCTCAACCACACAACCTGCTAGTGCAAGAAACAACCGAAACACATCCAAGATGGCCGCCCAGCATGGTACAAGGAAGAAAAATGCGGACAGTTACCTACCCTTTCATTCCCTGGAAGCACTTGACCGGCTTGGCCTAAGCTTCTGTATGATACTATGTGACAGGGGAGTACCCTACCAACAAGCGGCCCACACAGTGTCCTCGTGGATTCGACCTATTAACCGTAGGCGCCACTATGGACTCCCAACTCAGACCTTCCAAGTGGCTAACAGGCGCCGAAAGTTGACAAGGTGGGTGGCAGAGCCTCACCACATGGGCACACGTACCCGCTCCCACTCTCAACAGAGAGAGACCGCCAGGCAAACCCTATGCTCCAGCAACTCACCCGAGCACAACATCTCGAACCAGCGAGACGCCAGACAGCACCACAGGGACATAGTCACACACCATGCCGGCACGCAAACAAAATCCCTGCAGAACATGGCTGAAGCTGGACTGAGGCCCAGAGACTCATGCTACCCGGGTGCATGCACTGGCCCCCTAGCACACAAGAGTGGTAAAGTCAAACTGGAATCCCACGCATACAACTCCCCTGAGCGCACGCTTTTCGGGGAATGTACCCTGCCATCAGCGGGCATCGGGTGAACTTATCTCACGAACTGGGACTTAATAAAGGCAAATTACCACCTACCTTCTATCTCCACACGGTATCTGCGGACATAACACTCTAACAGTAACTCCCCCCTGTGACAGCAACTTCCAATAGGCATGATTGATTTACATTGCACATGTAATGTTTCTAAAGCTCACAGTGTTAGGAACTGAGAACGGCCAGACCACTGAGTAACTCAACTGTATATTGTTTGAATTTATCCCTATGATTGTGTCTAACTCAAATGCCAGCTAACTTAGCATGCTTCACTTGCACTTAATGATGTAGTTGCTTATGATATGTACCTCTCGTTCTCTAATTTTATCACTGTCTACCCTAGCTAGACTAATCTGGGCGTATACAGCCCTTAAAAAGCTTGTCTCAAAGTTTACCTTACTCAGCGCTTCAATTTAAACATTTTACTATTCTTTTAAAAATGTGCTGATGTATCTAGATGCTTAATCTGCCCTGGCATGTACCTCACAGTAATGGTCCAGTAACATGTTCTGAGGAAAGCTACTGGTTGTATCATTAGTTAGCAGAACAACTCTAATATCTAACAGTTTAATATCTTATATTTTGCAACGCGCTAGCCGTTCTGCGACCATCGCTTGCTCCTTCTATTGTTGGTAGGCCAGGACCCTAGACATGTATAGACCAAACATGTTTCCATGACATCTACTCACAGAACCAAGCTACGCCTACCATTTCTGTTTTATAATATATAAAATTGTGCAGACATTTTACTTGCCATGTTTGAAAATGTATGATTTTGTGTGTGACTGCTGTTGTGGCAGCACAGGCTCGTTGTTAAAACATGCACAACAAAAAAAAGAATAAAAAAAAAAGATGACATTCCTTCCGGAGTGAACATACGGGCTTGCCAGTCCAAAGCCCTCACGTCCGACACTCGTTTACAGGATAGTAGGCAGAATATCATAAGTGACTTAGACGACAATTGTTTTAATGACAGTGCTGTGTTAGAGGGCAATTCCTCTAGGAACTTGAACACTATGTTGACGTCCCAAAAAGATCCATATCTAGATTTAGGTGGGTGTGAGAAACGTACACCCTCGAGTAGGCAACAAACCAAGGGGTTCTGTCTACGGTATCATGACCTGCCGAGATGGCTGATCGGTAGATGTTGAATGTACGGAAAGCCTTGCCTGATTCGAATAGGTGTGTCAGGAAGTCTAGTACCGTTTTTACAGAGGTTGATACGGGATCCACCGATCTCTCCAGGCACCAATTGGACCAAGTTCTCCATGCCGCAGCATATGTGTTCCTGGTGCCCAAGCGTTTGGCAGGAGTTGGGTAGTTGTTTTCGAAACCTCTGTGATTTCCCAGTGTCCCCAGAAAGGAGCCACGCCACGAGTCAGAGGATTCCTCATTCTATCAGGGCGTGATTCTCCCCATCCGGATTGGTTAGCAGGGAGGGTTGATCCAGAAGCAACCGTGGGAAATCGATCGCCATTTCCAGTAGGTGGGGGAACCAAGGTTGAGATCTCCAGCATGGTGTTATCAGGACCAATGTGCTCTCGTAGCGTCAGATGTACGCCAGATTTCGGGCAATCAGGTTGAACGGAGGGAAGGCATACGCTCGTCCCTTGGTCCAGTCCTGGAGGAAGGCATCTGTTGCCATGGCTTCCAGGTCCGTCCGACAGCTGAAAAATTGGGGAAGCTGTGTGTTCAGTCTGGACGCAAAGAGATCCACACTCAAAATACCTTCGGACGAAGTCTCCAATCCCCCAAGTCCCTCAGGTATCGGGAGTCCCAGTGCGCGGTGTAATTGTCCAGCCCCAGTATTTGTTCCGTGGTTACTGACACATTGTTCCGTAAACAATAATGCCGGAAGTCTCGAGCCAAGACTGCTAAGATGCGTGACTTGGTACCTCCTAGATGGTTTATGTACCTGACTGCCGAGACGTTGTCCAACTGAAATGCCCCTGGGTGAGAGGCTGCGGATGTCAAACGAGGCTGCCAGCAGTTCCAGTGAGTTTATATGTAGGAACGATTCATCTACTGACCATCTGCCTCCTGTGGATATGGAAGAAAACAGATTATGCAGACCACATATCTTGCAAAAAGCAGGTACATGGGCTGCAAGGTGTCTGGAAATCGTCAAGTAATCAAAAATAGTAATAATGTAATGATAATGTCCCCTTAAATCAAAGATATATTGGTATCTTAAAAATATCCTGTGGATATGGAGCCGCAACACGCGCCCCAGCCATGTAAGCTTGTGTCCGACTCTATTACCATATCCGGGGTGGAACTGAAGATTGCTCATCCGTTCCACGCTTCCATGTGGGTTAACCACCAGTTCAGTTCTTCCCTGGACTCCTCGTCCAAAGTGACGTTGGTCTTGTATGACTGTCCGTTCATACGCTGTAGCTCCCGATAGTGTAGTGGCCCCGGGAAGATCGCCTGGATGGAGGCCGCCAGTAAGTCACGTGCCAATTGTCTCAGAGAAATGTCTGGGCAGTTCATTAATCGCCTTATTTCCTTTTTGATGTTGGACATCTTTACCGCCGGGAGGCATAGAATCTGTCGAACGGAATCGACTCAGAATCCTAGGAACTCCATCTGTTGAGAGGGTTGTAGCACCGATTTCTCCCAGTTCACCAGGAAACTGAGGTTCTGGAGGAGGTGAAGGGTCCATGATAAGTGGATTAACAGTAGGGATCGTGTCCCAGAGAGTATGAGGATATCGTCTAGGTATATAATAAGACGAACTCCGTATAATCTGAGAAAGTCAACCACTGGCTTCAGCACTTTTGTGAAGCACCAGGGAGCATAGGACAGTCCAAAAGGAAGGCAGGAGAAACACCATTTCTTTGTGCCCCACCGGAATTGTAGTAGATTCCTGTGAACTGGCGTTATCGGGATCGTGAGATACGCGTCCTGTAAATCGAGTTTTACCATCCAGTCTCCTGGGAGGAGCAGATCTCGGAGGCAGTGTATGCCCTTCATCTTGAAATGACAGTACTGGACAAAGGGGTGGCAGGTTGATAACTGGGTGGACACCTCCGCCTTTTATCGGCACTAAAAACAGGTTGCTCACAAAACCTGGTGTATCTAGAGGGATTTCCTCTATAGCATTTTTGGTCTGCAGGACCTTGATCTCTGCGGAGATGAGGTCGCGGTGTGACTTTGGCATGTGGAGCACACGTGGTGGGGAATCCTGAAAGGGAAGACCTGTCAATTCTAGGTGATAACCCTCTATAGTCTGTAACACCCAGCTGTCGGATGTGATTGTGGCCCAAGCCTGAGAGAACAAAGCCAATCTGCCCCCCACATTTATATGGGAAAAATGGGGGAAAATTGTACTCACCATAAGGGCGTTTTCCTGGGGATGTTCCTCTGCCACTGCGGGCATTCCAAGGTCTTCCTCGAGAGGGGAAGAACGGAGTATAGGAACCTGCTTCTGTTTCTGAGTGTTGAAGGAGCCTCTGCCCGGTCTGGAGAAAACCTCGGGAGTTGCGGCCGGATAGACGGCTCCTACCTCTACCGGCCCCACCGAAAACCTTTTGGTTGAAGACTCGTTTAATGGACGATTGGGCTTTGTCCAGAGCCGTAAAGGTTTTTAACGTATGAGCCCAGATCTTTAACGAAGGACTCACCGAATAACAAGCCTTTAGCTGAGGCCCCTGGTTCAGAGGAGGCCATGCTAGCTAGTTTGGGTTCGATCTTCAGCAGGATAGCTTTCCTGCGTTCGGTAGACATGGCTGTATTGGCGTTGCCGATCATACAGACCAAGCGTTGGAGCCTGCCAAACACCACTTCAAAATCCAATTGTGCCTCACCCGACTGAGCTGCTTCCAGCAGTTCATACAACTTAGTGACGGGACCCAGTGTGTCTAGGAACTTGTCCTGACAGTTGTGGAGGGAATAGTCTAGTCCCCTCTTAGGTTTGGCCAGAAACTGGGCTATCTGTGGGTCCACTTCAGGGGTTTTAGCCACAGCATCCGGCATGATGGGTCGGGGGCATTCTGCTCTCAGTTTGTTCCGACCCTCCTGGGAGAGGGATTTACATACCCTGAGGGCTGGGTATTGAGCGATATGCTCGGAGGGCTCCCATTCAGCGGAGCATGAATGTCTTACATTATCCGGGTCAAACAAGGGTATATCTTTGGTGTCGCGGGCTGCGTCTGCCTCGAGTGCCTCTGACTGTGCTGTGGCACGAGTTGGTACTGAAGTGAATTGTTTTCCCTGGAGGCTCTCGTAAGGATCTGAGTTTTCGGACGTCTGACCTCTCATCCCCCTCCTCGTCTGAGTCAGACAGTATATCTTGGGCCCGTGGCCGTTTCCATTCTCTGGCTGCCGTAGCCCGGCCAGAAGCTCTAATGTGCGGTTGTTGCGCGACATCATGGACAGCCTGAGGCGTGTCAATCAGAACAGGGTTTACCTGTGTGGGGGGGGGGGTCTTGAGAATGTTTGTGCTTGCCTAGCGCTTTGCACCCTGGTAATGTCCCTTCAGGAGGGGCCTGAGAGCCTGTGTAATGGATTGTGAGATGGTAGAGGACCTAGCCCCCATGGCTGATGAGATGGCCTTAGAGATAGAGTTAGACATGGTGGCGTCCAGTAGGCTCTGGAATTCTTCTGAGCCTATGAGCCCAGGGTCAGCCTGGGGGTCAGGGCCAGGTGTGCCCACTGAGGGACTAAGATGTCTAGGGAGGTTATCATCAGACTGCATGGCAAATAAAATGAGTGCAAGAATGAAAATAATAAATAAGTAATAAAGTAATAAATAAATAAAGTACAAGGATTGATTAACCCAAGCACAGGATAAGAATGGGTACAGGGAGAAGGAGGATAGCTCTATTATATATGGAATATATACTAAGAATGTACCCGTCCGGAGAGTTAGAACACTGGGTTGCCGCTCGCTATGTTAGACACCCACAAGGTGTTAGCACACTAAAATGGCCGCCCCTGACTGGCGACGAGGAAGAAACAAAATATGGCCGCTGCGAGCTTACTGCGCATGCGCGCCGCCCGTGAGCCGTGAAAAATGAAAGTGAAAAGTAACTGCCACGCGGACGGGTTGAGGCCCACTGGCGGGTACTAGAAATGTGCCAGGAACGGAGCGGGGAGTGATGGTTGACCCCCGCTGGCGATACCCGGCAGAGTGAGACTGGGGAAGGGAGTACCCACCCGGAGGGGGGAGGGAGGTGATGGAACAGGGCTGGTGAGACAGTTAGTAGGAAAAAACCTGCAATAAATTCCGGTCACACACAAACAAATAAGGCAAATAGGTAAAGCCAATAACAGATGTATGGAAAATTAAGGGCAGTGGGAACAAAATATACAAAAATGAAAAACCCTAAAAGAATAGGGACAAATAGTACAATCCCACAAAAGCACACAATTGGTAATAGGGAAAGTGTACTTATCTGGTCTGAGGGAGAAGCGAAGAAAGAGGAAGAAGGATGGAGTGCTACACCTTATATACTAAGGGGGTGGATACTATTGGTAGCACTGTGAATATGCAAATGTTATATTGTTTTTTCTCTTTTGTATACATCTCTCTTCGCTGCTGAGGGAGAATTAAAGAAAGAGAAGCATAATAGGAGCCTTTAATAAAATCCATAAATCTTTAATGAAATTTAAGTAGAATAAAATAAATTCATAGACACAAAAATAATTCAAATGAAATAAAATAGTACCAACAGTAGCTCAAGATGTTTTGCACGGGGGTCGTTTAGACAGTTCTCCAGGTGGATAAATATAGTTATAGTTAGAGAATGGTAATCAAAGGTAGATATAAAAACTACATTTGTGGATATGCATAAAATAGTGAACTGCACTGTATAGGAGATAAAAATGTAACAAACATCAGAAATCAGGATAAAAACTGAAAACCTTATTGCATAAAAGAAAGAAAAGGAAAATAGGAAAAAACACACATTATGATGTTGATAATCATAAAGAGAAGAATAAATAGATAATTGTAATTTAGAAAAAGTGTATCATAAAAAAATGCATTAAGTTGAAGCGTCTGTGTGGACAATAAATCTTTTGTTAGGATCTGGGGTAACCAACACCGGAGCATTAACCAGAGCAGTCTTTAGTGCTTGGAAAGCCACCTCGCATTCCGGGGACCACAGGACTTGTCGGGGTAGCTTCTTTTTGGTCAAGTCGGTCAGGGGTTTGGCCAGGGCGCTATAGTTGGGTACAAAGCATCTGTAATAGCCGGCTGTGCCCAAGAAAGCCATGACTTGTGTCTTGGTGTGGGGAGTGGGCCAATTGGCAACAGCCTCGATCTTAGCCGGCTCCGGCCGTTGCTTACCACAATCTACTCGGTGGCCCAAATATTGTACCTCCGCCATACCCAAATTACATTTGTCGGGTTTCAGGGTCAGCCCGGCCCCCCTGATCCTATCTAATACTACCCCTATGTGCTCTAGGTGCGCTTCCCATGTATCGCTGTGGATGGCGATGTCATCCAGGTAAGCGCATGCGAAGCTCTGGAGACCCCCAAGTAACTGATCCACCATCCGTTGGAAGGTGGCCGGGGCGTTCTTCATCCCGAACGGCATAACCCGGAATTGGTATAGACCGAACGGGGTGATGAAGGCCGACTTGGGTATGGCATCTTCTGCTAGGGGAATCTGCCAATATCCCTTGCATAGGTCTATTGTGGTCAGATACTTCCCTGCAGAGATACGGTCAAGCAGCTCGTCCATCCGTGGCATCGGATAGGTGTCCGTAACTGTCTTGTCGTTGAGGCGCCGGTAGTCTACACAGAAGCGGGTTGTCCCATCCTTCTTTGGCACTAAGACTACCGGCGAGGCCCAAGGACTTTCTGAGGGTTCGATTACGCCTAGCCGAAGCATCTCATCTATTTCCTTCCGCATCCCTTCCCGGACTGCTTTGGGGATACGGTAGGGAGGCTGTCTCAGGGGTGCCTGTCCTGGAGTCTCTACCTTGTGTATGGCTAGGAGTGTGTATCCAGGCTCCTGAGAGAATGTGGCCTGTTTTGTTTTTAGTAAGCGGACAGCTTGAGCCCGCTCTTGCGGCTCCAGCTGTTCACCTAGTTGGACTTTCTCTATCTGGGTCATCCCTTCGTTACTGCCCAATAGGTCGGGAAGGGGTAGGGTCTCTGTGTCTTCTCCTGCTGGTGCACAGATAGCGGCTACCTCCTCTGCCCGTTCCTGATAGGCCTTGAGCATGTTGATGTGAAAGGTTCGTTTCACATCTTCATCCTCGCAGCTGGCTATCGTGTAGGTAGTGTCGCATATCTGTCCTATAACTTTATAGGGGCCCTGCCAGGTGGCCTGGAGCTTGTCTGTTCGGACCGGCCTTAATACCATGACCTTTTGGCCTATCTGAAAGCTCCGGTGCCTAGCCCGTCGGTCATACCATACCTTCTGGTGCTGTTGGGCCGCCTGGAGTTTCTCTCGCACTGTCTGGGCTAATTCCTCCATGCGGTCCCTCAGCTCCAGGACATAAGGTACAACCGGGGTCCCCTCAATCTCTGTCTACCCCTCCCAGTGATCCTTGATGAGATCTAAGGGCCCCCTCACCCGCCTCCCATAGAGAAGTTCGAAGGGTGAGAATCCGGTCGATTCCTGCGGCACCTCTCTGTAGGCAAAGAGAAGGTGTGTTGGCGTTGGAAGAATGAGACAGCGCTTACTTAACTTATAGGCAGCAACCTTAAAAGGAATCCCTCAAACCCTTTAAAATAAGACAAGAAAAACAATAAAAAAGGCTGCGCCACAATCAGTAATAAAAAGTCCAGTTAAAAGGCAAAAGTCCAAATATATTATCCTTACAAATGGTCTTTAGTGATGAGGTCTTCTACTATTGCAGTGGATCCACTTTATATGAAAGATAAAAAGAGAGAAGGACAACCAATGGTGCAGTATGTAAAATTCAAGTATAGACGTAAAGGAATAATAATATAAAACTCACATTTGCCAGAGCTAATTACCAGCTCTGGGGTGAAGCGCATACAGCGGTTTAATCCCCGCTTGTGGGATATAAATGGATTCCTCTCCGTCACTGTTGTCCAATTCTCGGATAAAAAGAGACAACCAATAGTGCTCACTGTATGGTAATATTGATAAAAGAATGAAAGAATGTACTTACAAGACAAGAGCAGACCAACTGCTCTGTGATGACAGCGTGGGTGGATTTATCCCCACCTAAGGATTTCTTTAGGTACAGGAAACTTCCAAAGATGTATTTCAGAGGTTTTACATAAAACCAATAAAAGGTGAATAAGATAATACTAAAAAGCCAGGGTAAAATAGATTATGTGTCTATAAAAAAGGTAATTGGCACAATAAAATGACCAAAATACTTTAATATATATAAAAGAACACAATATTAGATATCCATAACGCGTTTCGTCAAAAAGACTTTTTCAAATGGAATGGAATGAATGAAAGAGAAGGTGTGGCAGGAATCGCTCCCAATCCTTGTACGCCCCTGTGAACGACTTCAACATTTGCTTTAGCGTTCCGTTGAAGCGCTCGCACAGGCCGTTAGTCTGGGGGTGGTATGGGGAGCTAGTCAGGGATTTAACTCCACAGGTTTTCCATATCTGCTGGGTTATCTCGGCCGTGAATTGGGTACCTTGGTCGGACAGAACCTCCTTGGGAAAGCCTACTCGGGAAAATACTTTAACTAGGGCCTCTGCTACGGTCTCAGCCTGTATGTTCGAGAGAGCTACCGCTTCGGGGTAACGGGTGGCGTAGTCTACTATGGTGAGTATATACCGCTTGCCGGAACGGCTAGGTTGGGCCAGGGGCCCTATAATGTCCACGGCTGCCCTTGTGAACGGTTCTTCAATAATGGGCATGGAAACTAGTTTAGCCTTTGGGTGGTCTCCCTTTTTACCTATACGTTGGCATACCTCGCACGTTTGACAATACGCCCTGACGTCGTCGGATAGGCCAGGCCAGAAGAAGTTCTAGGTTATCCGATACCCTGTCTTGCGTATCCGGGGAACTACCAGCTGGCGTTTTTGCTTAGGCCCTGGTGCATTACCCCGGGTCTTGGTGAGCCTGTACAAGCGGCCTTTCTCCCAGATAAATTGCTCCTTCTCCAACCCCCCTTGGCCCCTCCTGGCTTTCTCTCGATACTTTCTGAGGGAAGGGTCTCTGGTCACCTCCCACCCAAAGTCTTCTGGGGTATCCCAGGGTAGGGGTTCAACAGTCAAGGGTAGGTTGGGTTGGCTTACCTGGGTCTCAGTAGGAAGCGGATGGCTCTCGGCAGCGCGACTTGTGCTCTGGTGGTTACTGCGTGGGCCTCCTGTGCGGGGGTAGAGGCGAACGTCGAAGTCAGGGGGCCAATGTCGTTGCCCAAGATGACTTCAGAAGGTAAGTCTTTCATGATGCCCACATGAACATTGCCAGCTCCCGCACCCCAGTCTAGGTGCACCTGTGCAGTAGGAATACGGTATACTGTCCCCCCTGCCACTCTCACAGCAATTGATTTCCCCGGTCTTTGTACCAACGTGATGGTCGCCCCACTGTCTCTTAATCCCCGGGCGTTTTTTCCGTTAACCATGAACAGCTGACAATGGTGTTTCCTGTTGTCCGTAATAACAGATTGTACCATGAGGGCTTCGTAAAGGGTGCCCAATGGTTCTTCCTGACCCAGCTCCTGGGGATCCCAAGCCGAGTCTACACAATGGGCTGCTGCTGGTGGGCGGTAACCAGGTCAATTTGACCTGGTGTTGTTGTCCATGGGGCAATTCTGCTTGATGTGACCCAGCTGTTTGCACCGGAAGCAGCGTTGTTCCTTGTCCTCTGTCAGGGTACCTGCGGTCTCTACCTCCGAAAGAGGTAGAGACTTAGCTGTTCCTCCATCCAGACGGCCTGATGGCTCCCTTCCCCACGGTCTATCCGGTCATGCAAGGCCGGCCGCGAGGGAGTGACTGCCTTTTATAGCATCTAGGCAGGAAGTTGTCATCAGGACACTCCTCCGGAACGACCTGTCACTCAATTGCTGCAGGACCAATCAGGAAGCCTCGGAGGCGTGGTTACTGCTCTGAACAGGGTATTTAACAGAGCTTCGTTCATTAGCTCATTGCCCTGTCGTGGTTCTAGCTTGTTCTAGTCACTCAGTGCTTGTGTATTCTATTATCCCTTTTGGTTTTGACCCGGCTTGTTTACCTTACTCTGCTTATCTCTGTTACCCTTGATTCGGCTTGTCTCTCGCTTACCTGTCTTCTGTTACCCTCGACCTCGGCTTGTCTTTGACCATTCTATACTGTACTACTTACGTTAGTCCGGCCATTCTAAGGTCCGGTATACGTATCTGGCTACTGTTTGTACTCTGCGTGTTGGATCCCTGTCCCGATCCTGACATTACGACAGGGCCAATGGATCCTGCAAGTACAAACAGTCAGCTTGCTTCTCCTGATCCTAGGTTTGAAGCCATGGATCACAGAATGGATCAGATGGCGCTTGCGCTACAGGCTCTATTATCTCGTGCCAATAACCCACCAGAGGAGATACGTAATACCCCTGTTTCTCCTGTCGGTTCAGGTCTAGAGGTAGCCACAGTGGGTGCTTCTTCTCGCATTAACCCCCCCAGTACGCTATGGTGGGGCTCCTGAGAAGTGTCGTGGTTTCTTAAACCAAATTAGTATCCATTTTGAATTGCAACCTCGCTCTTATCCTACAGATAGGGCAAAGGTAGGATTTATTATCACCCTACTTATTGAGAAAGCTCTGAGATGGGCCAACCCATTATGGGAGAACGATAACCCATTAGTTTATAACTATAACGCCTTTGTAGCTGCTTTTAGAAGAACATTTGACCCTCCAGGTAGAAAGGTTAATGCTGCCAGATTACTGTTGCGTCTGAAACAGGAGAACCGAACACTGGTGGATTATGCACTAGAGTTCAGGTCTCTGGCGTCAGAGGTCAAGTGGAATGAGCAGGCATATATGGATGTATTTTTGAATGGCTTATCTGAAGTAATCCTTGATGAGGTTGCTACCAGAGAACTCCCTGAGAATTTAGAGGATTTAATTTCGTTCATCTCTCGTATAGATGAACGTTTAAGAGAGAGACAGAACACTCGAGAGAGGAACCGGAGACCTTCTTTTAGGTTAGCCCCCGCTTTTCCAAGTCCGGACTCCACGGTATCTTTGCTTCCTGAACCTATGCAGATAGGGTATACCCGCCTCTCTGAGGAGGAAAGACAGTACAGGAGAAGAGAGGGTTTGTGTATGTATTGTGGAGCTAAGGGTCATTTACTCTCGAACTGTTCTAACCGCCGGGAAACGCTCGCACCTAAGTCTCTCTAGAGGACAGGCCTTGGGTGTTTCTATTTTGTCCTCTACTCCTAATTATAAAGACCACAGGCTTCTGCTACCAGTTTCCTTAACTTGCGGGAGGGAAGTAGTAAGGGCTATGGCTTTGATAGATTCCGGTGCTGCTGAGAATTTTATCGACCAAGCCTTTGCTAGTAAAAACAATTTCCCATCCCAGCTAAGGGAGACACCCTTGGCCATTGAGGCCATAGATGGTAGACCACTACTAGACCCTGTTATCTTTCGTGAGACCATACCCATTGAGTTAAATGTTGGTATCCTACACGTGGAGAATTTATCTCTTCTGCTCATTTCGTCTCCTTCCGTTCCCATAGTTCTGGGGTACCCATGGTTGAAAGAACATAACCCTATTATTGATTGGGAGTTAGGGGAGATACTCTCGTGGGGCCAGGGCTGCCAGGATCGGTGTTTGTGCAAGGTTTCTCCATTAGCTAATATTAACATAAAGGAGAATCCTACTCAGTCCACAGAAAGACAAATACCAGACCTTTACCTAGACTTAAGGGCAGTGTTTGACAAGAAGAATGCTGATTCTTTGCCGCCACACAGGTCATTTGACTGTAAAATTAAGCTTCTACCCGGGACTATGCCTCCGAGGGGCCATGTATATCCTTTGTCTGTTCAGGAAAACTCGGTTCTAGAGGAGTATATTCAGGAGAATTTAGAAAAGGGATTCATCAGGAGGTCTTCTTCTCCGGCCGGGGCGGGGTTCTTTTTCATTAAGAAGAAGGATGGCACGCTGAGACCTTGTATCGATTACCGAGGCTTGAATAAAATAACTGTCAGAAATGCCTATCCTATCCCACTGATTACCGAGTTATTTGATCGTCTTAAGGGCTCCAAAATCTTCACCAAGTTAGATCTCAGAGGGGCTTACAATTTGGTGAGAATCCAGCAAGGTCACGAGTGGATGACGGCATTCAATACCCGGTATGGCCATTACGAATACACTGTTATGCCATTTGGACTATGCAATGCTCCTGCAGTATTTCAAGAGTTGATTAATGAGGTACTTAGGGAGTTTCAGCATGATTGTGTTATTGTTTACCTGGACGACATACTAATGCACTCTAAGGAGATTGAGACTCACCATAGACAGGTCAGAAAGGTGTTACACAAACTTCTGCAACATGGTCTATACTGCAAATTGGAGAAGTGCAGTTTTGATCAGTCTCAGGTAGACTTTCTTGGGTACGTGATTTCTGGGGAAGGTTTTAAAATGGATCCTGGTAAACTCCAATCTATTTTAGACTGGCCTTTGCCCAAAGGACTCAAGGCTATCCAAAGGTTTATTGGTTTTTCCAACTACTATAGGCGCTTCATTAAGGGTTACTCCTCTATCATTGCGCCTATTACCAATATGACCAAACAAGGGGCTGATACTAAGTTCTGGTCTGAGGAAGCTCTTGGTGCTTTTAAGACTCTCAAGGAACTTTTTGCCTCAGCTCCCATTCTAGTTCATCCGGATACGACTCTGCCTTTCTTGCTCGAGGTCGATGCTTCTGAGACAGGAGTTGGGGCTGTTCTGTCTCAAAGGTTAGGGGTGGATAAACCGTTACACCCTTGTGGTTTCTTCTCTAAAAAAAATTCTGGGCCTGAGAGCAGATATGACATCGGGGAGAGGGAACTGTTAGCGGTCATTAAGGCTTTAAAGGAGTGGAGACATTTACTGGAAGGGACACTACACCCTGTTACTATCCTAACGGATCATAAGAACTTGTCTTATATTGGGGAGGCTAAGCGCTTGTCCGCCAGGCAGGCTCGCTGGGCTTTGTTCCTCACTCACTTTAATTATGTACTTACTTATATACCTGGTTCTAAGAACTCTAAAGCCGATGCTTTGTCTCGTCAATATGAACCATCCACTATAACTGAACCACTTCTCTCCTCCATAGTTCCTAAGGGGAATATCATCGCGAACACGAATCTCAGGATTCACTCTCCATTGCTTTCTGAGATCATGAAGTTTCAGCATTTGGCACCCAAACAGACTCCTGGGGATCGACACTTCGTTCCTGCCGCTCTCCAACTGGAGGTGCTACGCTGTCTCCATAACAGCAAGGTGGCTGGGCATCCTGGCATCCGCAAGACTTATGCGCTGGTCTCTAAAGATTTTTGGTGGCCTGACTTACGCAAGGATGTTAAAGAATTCATCGGGGCATGTGAAGTTTGTACCAAGACCAAGCTACCCCATTCGCTTCCATGCGGATTTCTGCACCCTTTAGAGGTTCCTGAAAAGCCTTGGTCCTGCCTGGCAATGGACTTCATTGTTGATTTGCCTATCTCTAAAAAGCAGACTGTCATCCTCACTGTGGTAGACAGATTTACTAAGATGGCTCACTTCATTCCCTTACCTAAACTCCCATCTTCGCCCGAATTAGCGGAGATATTCGCCAGGGAGATTTTCCGTTTGCATGGGATACCTTCCCAAATTGTCTCTGACAGAGGCTCCCAATTTGTTTCCCGTTTTTGGAGATCATTCTGCTCCCAACTAGGCATCAAATTGAATTTCTCCTCTGCCTATCATCCTCAGTCCAATGGAGCTGCTGAACGCACTAACCAAAAAGTTGAACAATATTTACGTTGTTTCGTTTCAGAACACCAGGACGATTGGGTCGGTTTGATTCCTTGGGCGGAGTTTGCACATAACAATCTCATTTGTGATTCTACGCATTCTAGCCCTTTTTTCTTGAATTATGGCTTTCATCCTTCCATCCTTCCTTCGGAGTCTTCTTCTCAAGGGATACCGTCGGTGGATGTTCATGTTGCCAATTTAAGAGAGTTGTGGGATCAAACTCGACAAATCCTTCTGCACAATTCTTCGCTGGTTAAAAAACACGCTGACAAACGTAGAAGGGCAGCACCGGTGTTTGTTCCAGGCGATAGAGTATGGTTAAGTACTAGAAGCATTCGGTTAAAAGTGCCGTCCATGAAGTTTGCTCCTCGATATATTGGACCTTACAGGGTACTGTCTCAAATTAACCCAGTTGCGTATCGTTTAGCGTTGCCTAGTGCCTTACGCATTCCTAATTCATTTCATGTTTCCTTGCTAAAACCATTTATATGTAACAGGTTCTCCTCCACGATCGCCCCTCCCCGCTCAGTTCAGGTGGAGGGTCAGGAGGAGTATGAGGTCAATACCATCGTTGATTCTCGAATCTCCCGGGGGAAACTGCAATATCTGGTCGATTGGAAGGGTTATGGTCCTGAGGAGAGAAGTTGGGTACCTCAGGAGGAGGTGCATGCTCCCCGTCTCCGCAGGGCGTTTCACTCTCGATTCCCTTCTCGCCCTGGTGTATTCCGCCCGGTGGGCGTATCTGAGAGGGGGGGTACTGTCAGGGTACCTGCGGTCTCTACCTCCGAAAGAGGTAGAGACTTAGCTGTTCCTCCATCCAGACGGCCTGATGGCTCCCTTCCCCACGGTCTATCCGGTCATGCAAGGCCGGCCGCGAGGGAGTGACTGCCTTTTATAGCATCTAGGCAGGAAGTTGTCATCAGGACACTCCTCCGGAACGACCTGTCACTCAATTGCTGCAGGACCAATCAGGAAGCCTCGGAGGCGTGGTTACTGCTCTGAACAGGGTATTTAACAGAGCTTCGTTCATTAGCTCATTGCCCTGTCGTGGTTCTAGCTTGTTCTAGTCACTCAGTGCTTGTGTATTCTATTATCCCTTTTGGTTTTGACCCGGCTTGTTTACCTTACTCTACTTATCTCTGTTACCCTTGATTCGGCTTGTCTCTCGCTTACCTGTCTTCTGTTACCCTCGACCTCGGCTTGTCTTTGACCATTCTATACTGTACTACTTACGTTAGTCCGGCCGTTCTAAGGTCCGGTATACGTATCTGGCTACTGTTTGTACTCTGCGTGTTGGATCCCTGTCCCGATCCTGACATCCTCCTGGCGTGGATAGCGAGGGTTAGATGTCACCAGGCTGTTAGGAGGTTGGTATCTAGCGGCTGGTGGGTGGTAGGGCACCGTTGGTCGTGGAGGTTGTACCCGTGGTGTGACTGGGTTTGTCTTGCGGGTATCCGCATATTCATCTGCCAACTTAGCGGCCTCTGGTAGAGTCATGGGCCTGCGATCTCTCACCCAGTCTTTGACATCTGTCTGGATGTTATCGTAAAATTGCTCCAGGAGCATTAGTTGCAAAATGTCCTCTGCGGTGGTGGCCTGGCTGCTGTTAATCCAGTTAGAGGCCGACAGGGATAACTGGCATGCCCATTCCACGTAAGAGTCTTTCGTGGTTTTGCGTGAGTCCCTGAACTTTTGTCGGTAGGACTCTGAGGTTACTGCATAACGAGCCAGGAGCACTTCTTTTCCCCGGCGTAGCTATGGATCTCCTGCTCTGGCACGGTCCGGAAAGCATCAGAAGCTTTGCCTGACAGTTTGCCGGACAATATTGAAACCCACTCTCCTCTATCTATTCGGTGCAGGTTACATTGTCGCTCAAAATCTGCCAGGTAATTATCAATTTCATAGTCTTCTTCATTAAAAGCTTTAAAAGCGCTAAACGGAATCTTCCTTGTGTCTGCTGTGCTGTACTCACTGTTTGGCTGCTTGTTGGACTGCTGCCAGTTTTAACTGTAGCTCTGCGTCTCTTATTTGTTTAGCCTCTTGTTTAGAACTCCTAACAGGTTCATCACTTTCAGCACCACATCCGCCGTTGGGTTCAGACCGAACCATGCTAGCTTCTCTCTCATTGCCTTGTTGGCTGGTGATTCCTCCTCCTGAATCACTGGTGTCTCCATCTCTTGTACTGCTGGCATTGCTGCAACCAAGTTCTCCTGGTCTAGCTCCATTAATTCTGCTATGATGACCCGCTTGGTTTTGTTGCTAGCAATCTTTCCATGGACTAGTTCTTTCAGTGTATTTCTTTTAAGCAGGGTGTACCAGCCTTCCATTCACTGTTCCCAGTGTCTGCTTGGAATCCTGGTGTAAAGGAAAGTAGAAGGGAAAATCCCGCCGCTGCCAACCAGTTGTGACGGTAGTAGAAAATATCCCCGTCAAGCATTCCCTTCTTCCCATAAAAGTAAAATCACCCAATATTCCACAAGTAGAAATATCCCTGGAATCGCCGAATAATCCACACATGAGCCAAAACTTAATGCTGGAACAAGACTGATTTACTGGCACACAGAACTCACAATTTATGCAACACAAAACTCCTCCTCTGGGCCAGGCTAGATAATTGAGTTTTAGCAATATACATAGCTCAATTATCTGCTGGCCAGAACATTTACAGTTTAACATACTTTTTACCTAACATTCATAACTCTAAAACCATACATCACAATCAATCCACTCAGGGGAACAACATATTAAAAAATGGCATGAATCAGACCAGGGGTTCAAAAGTTAGTAAAAGTATATTTTGGTCCCTGGCTGACAGCATGGCAATCTGGTTTAGACAGGTTTTACAGAGGCCTCTATCCTGGAGACAAAGGGGAAAGTAATCCAATTATGCAGGGCTATAGGCAGACTCCATTAACCACATGGTTGCAAAAAGACATAAAACACTTTAAAATACATTCATTCTTGACATTTGGAACCGAACAATATAGACCTTAAAATAGCAGGGAGAGAATTCAACTGAAGCATATAGGCAATTGCATAAAAGTCCTTCACAGAAGGGGTCCCAGAACAGAACCCTAAGGGACACCACTTGCAACCACTGTCCAGCTCGAAAATTTACCATTAATGACAACTCTTTGTACTCTATTTTTAAGCCAATGTTCTACCCAAGAACAAGCATTTTCATCTAGACTGATTTCCTTGAGTTTGAACACTAATCTAGGTTGTATTGGTGCCTGGTGTCATGGATACTACAACTCTGAATGGGCACATCACATAGTTAAATTACATAAATTACATAGTAATCTAGGTTGAAAAAAGCACTCAAGTCCATAAACACCAGTCTTAAAAACATATTTCTTTATACTGTTGATCAAATAGAAGTGGCTTGCAAGCATACCACAAAAAGGGTAGAAATCCTTTTTGACTCCATGATGGCAATCCGATTTCTCCTTGGATCAGCAACCTACTCACATACAAAATAATTATATCCTTGAATATTCTGTTTTTTCATCCAGCCTTTTTTAAATATCTACAGAATCTGAACAAACAACGTATCTAGTTAGAGAATCCCACATCTTTACTTTTCATACTGTAAATAACCCTCTTTTTCTGATGTGAGTAAAAAATATATTTATTTCAGTCTCAGTAGGTGTCTTCTTGTCTGTTGTATATTCCTGCTAATAAATAGGTTAGATGTTTGTACTGACCCTGTATATATTTGTATAGTTTAGAGAAACTTTTTTTTTAAAAAGTTAAAGGGACACCATAGTCACCAAAGCAACTTTAGCTTAATTTAGCTGCTTTCGTGTAAAGATCTTGCCCCTACAGTCTCACTGATAACTATCCACCATTTAGTAGTTAAGGAGTTTAGGACTTTGTTGATGCAGTTCAAGGCACACCTCCCTGCATGTGACTTGTATACCTTCCTAAACACTTCCTGTAAAGAGTCATCTAATGTTTACAATTCCTTATTGCAAATTCTGTTTTAATTCAAAACATTCTTATCTCTGGCTCACTTAATAGCTTGGTAGGTCACAGCTAAGGAGGGTGCAACCAAGGCTGCATAAACAGAAACAAAGGTGATTTACCTCATAAATGGTGGTGAAATGAGCAGTGAAACTTCAGAGGCATGACCTACAGTGAGGGGAAAAAAGTATTTGATCCCCTGCTGATATTGAATGTTTGCCTACTGACAAATAAATAAGCAGTCTATAATTTTAATGGTAGCTGTATTTTAACTATGAGAGACAGAATAACAAACAAAAAATCCAGAAAAACGCATTTCAAAAAAGTTATAAATTGATTTGCATGTCAATGAGTGAAATAAGTATTTGATCACCTATCATTTAGCAAAATTTCTGGCTCCCAGGTGTCTTTTATACAGGTAATGAGCTGAGATTAGGAGCACTCTCTTAAAAGGAGTTCTCCTAATCTCAGATTGTTACCTGTATAAAAGACACCTGTCCACAGAAGCAATCAATCAAATTCCAAAGTCACCACCATAGCCAAGACCAAAGAGCTGTCCAAGGATGTCAGGATTGTGACCTACACAATGCTGGAATGGGCTACAAGACCATCGCCAAGCAGCTTGGTGAGAAGGTGACAACAGATGGTGCGATTATTTGCAAATGGAAGAAACACAAAATAACTGTCAGTCTCCCTTGGTCTGGTGCTCCATGCAAGATCTTACCTCGTGTAGTTTCAATGATCCTGCGAACAGTGAGGAATCAACCCAGAACTACATGGGAGGATCTTGTTAATGATCTCAAGGCAGCTGGGACCATAGTCACCAAGAAAACAATTGGTAACACACTACTCCTTGAAGGACTGAAATCCTGCAGCGCTCGCAAAGTCCACCTGCTCAAGAAAGCACATGTACAGGCCTGTCTGAAGTTTGCCAATGAACACCTGAATGATTTAGAGGAGAATTGTGTGAAAGTGTTGTGGTCAGATGAGACCAAAATCGAGCTCTTTGGCATCAACTCAACTCGCCGTGTTTGGAGGAGGAGGAATGCTTCCTATGACCCCAAGAACACCATCCCCACTGTCAAACATGGAGGTGGAAACATTGTGCTTTGGGGGTGTTTTTATGCTAAGTGGACAGGATAACTGCACCGCATTGAAGGGGCCATGTACCATCAAATCTTGGATGAGAACCTCCTTCCCAAAGCCAGGGCATTGAAAATGGGTCGTGGATGGGTATTCCAGCATGACAATGACCCAAAACACACAGCCAAGGCAACAAAAGAGTGGCTTAAGAAGAAGCACGTAAAAATCCTGTAGTGGTCTAGCCAGTCTCCAGACCTTAATCCCACAGAAAATCTGCCAAGGGAGCTAAAGGTTCGAGTTGCCAAACGTCAGCCTCAAAACCTTAATGACTTGGAGATGATCTGCAAAGAGGAGTGGGACAAAATTCCTCCTGAGATGTGTGCAAACCTGGTGGCCAACTACAAAAAACATCTGACCTCTGTGATTGCCAAAAGGGTTTTGGTACCAAGTACTAAGTCGAAGGGGTCAAATACTTATTTCACTCATTGACATGCAAATCAATTTATAACTTTTTTGACATGCGTTTTTCAGGATTTTATTTTGTGTCTCACTGTTAAAATATTAATAGGAGATGGCCAAAAAGGGTCAAAGTTGATTAATCATATGAGAGCAGAGTAAAGGACGGGGGGTAACCCACAGAGAATTAGAGGTAAATGGGGAGAAAGAGAGTCTGATCTCATTGCCTATAATAGGATAATGTGAACAATTTAAAAACTGAACTAGGCTTTAATCATTGGTTTAAAGATGCCAATAGAAAAAGAAACTCGACCGTCGCTGTCTTACTAGACCACAAGTCAATAGTGGCAGCTACGGTAGAGGGCATGAAGAGAAAAAATTCAAATAGTAAAAGTATAGTAAGTGGTACAGGGGTATGTACAATACAGAGGAAGAAAGAGAGAGAAGGGTAAATAGTTACAGAACCCTCACAAATAATGAGGGATAAAACTAAAAATAGGATGCTTGGGCAATTCTCGTCAACTGACGGCGAGAAGCACACACAATTTCTTAGTTGGATCTAGTTGGTAGGTTCCTGTGTATCGACAGGAGTATAATCTGTCGCATGTCCCAGGTGGTTGAACAACGTTAATATTGTACACCGTACTTGTGTCAATGTATCGGGGTCTAGGATACAGTACAGTGTTAATGTCAGTGATTCAACTGAGGGGGATGCTGCTGCAGATTAGGTTTTGTGTATCAATAATGATATACACTGTAGCATGTCCCCGGAGGTCAAATCTAGATCTTCACATACACTGTATTTGTGTCAGAGTGTGAGACACAATATACAATATATTGTCTTGTGATACAATTTGACTGAGGAGGGATATTGCTACAGAGAGAGTATAACCTGTTCCTATCACAGCGGGTAAGCCTGTAGTCAAGGTTGTATGCGGAGGAGTGTGTGTCCAACAGAGCATACATGTGTCTAAGTCCGTTTTAAGGAGTCAGGAGTTCGCTTTATCAATAGCAGAAATATCTACCATAAATACCTATAACAATGATACTGTGATGGCTAGTGACCTGGGTCGACAGGATCTCGAATGTATAGGTAGAGATAGTAAGAAAAAGGTGCCTTCGAGGGTACCTGGTATAGGAAAGGAGGATAAGAAAGTTAGACTGCTGGAGAGATAACAAACTGACCCCTTAGTTTGCGGAGAGGTACTGGGCTACAGATTTACTTGCTGACACCTGTTGTGTATCTTGGTCGATATGTGTCTCTGACTGTTCGTCCGCTGTCTCCCCATAGCGAGTAAGTAACAGCGGTAAAGTTAAGTGTCGGGGGGGAGAGGAGATGACGAGAGACACGGCAGGCAGGGTCGGAAGGATATGATGATAGGAACAAAACAATCGTCGCGCCCCGACGCGCGTTTCGCCTTGCTTCAAAGGCTCATCAGGGGGAGGGGCATGGGTATTCCAGCATGACAATGACCCAAAACACACAGCCAAGGCAACAAAAGAGTGGCTTAAGAAGAAGCACGTAAAAATCCTGGAGTGGTCTAGCCAGTCTCCAGACCTTAATCCCACAGAAAATCTGCCAAGGGAGCTAAAGGTTCGAGTTGCCAAACGTCAGCCTCAAAACCTTAATGACTTGGAGATGATCTGCAAAGAGGAGTGGGACAAAATTCCTCCTGAGATGTGTGCAAACCTGGTGGCCAACTACAAAAAACATCTGACCTCTGTGATTGCCAAAAGGGTTTTGGTACCAAGTACTAAGTCGAAGGGGTCAAATACTTATTTCACTCATTGACATGCAAATCAATTTATAACTTTTTTGACATGCGTTTTTCAGGATTTTATTTTGTGTCTCACTGTTAAAATACACCAACCATTAGAATTCTAGATTGATCATTTCTTTGTCAGTGGGAAAATGTTCAAAATCAGAAGGAGATCACATACTTTTTTCCCTCACTGTATACACCAAAACTGCTTCATTAAGCTAAAGTTGTTTTAATGACCATAGTATCCCTTTAACAAATGCAGATTTTGTATCCTTTCTTCATAACTAATACTAGTGGCCAGATCTAATTTAGAGTAGTTACCATCTTTGTTTGCCAGAGCCCCTGGACAGAAAATACTGCTACTTTATCATCTAAGTGAGAAGTTAGGTTTTCTGTTAATTTCTCCTTTTTATTTTTAACTGTTGATTGGTGTGAATAATTTGTTTTTCATTTGGGATTTTTTTGTATGTACTGTGACTATTTTTTTTTCTCAAGCTAAATATTATTTTTTTTAAGTTCTGTCTTTGTCTTGTCAAGACTCACATTACCTGATTAGACCAATGTATTACTAATTTGAAATTACATAGATATTGTGCTAAATCTTATTTTGCAGGTTGTTGGACTTATTTGTTTTATATCATATATAAATTGTCTTGCTGATGGTAGCGTTTTATTATTTATATTTTTAGAATTAAGTGTGGGTGATGTTAAGGGGGATTTTTATCATTATTTCTGGTCTAGTGCAAGCAAATAGTGAATTTTAACCATTTCACCACCTGGACCAAGTCACGCGCACACTTGAATTTAATTGGCTTCAGTTCAAGACCTAGAGCCTGAAAGAGTATTTCCCTGTTTAATTCCCCTACTTTAACCCTTTGTGTCACTATACCCCACTCCCTCTAGCATATAAGCTCATCGAGCAGGGCCCTCAACCCCCTCTGTTCCTGTACGTCCAGTGGTCTGATCTCAATTATGTGTCTGTTAGTCCACCCATTGTACAGCGCTACGGAATTTGTTGGCGCTATATAAATAATAAAATAATAATAATAATAACTGAGTAGATGCCACCGGATATGACGGTTACCAAAGTAAAGCTATCTAGATACTTTATTTTTTTTAACAGAAAGAAAAATCCAACAGCAAATAATACTAGTAAACTACTTAAGGCTGTCAATATACATTTTGTTAAGGCAAGTAGAGAGTGGCCATATTGGACACAAATTAAAAGCATCGTGACAAGTGACCGTATTACAATATTTGTAAGGATAAGAATAATTAACATTGGATGCAATGCCTAATTCAATAAATGACTGAGAAAATAAACCTAAAGTATTGTTCAAATCTCCTCCAAAAACTCTCAAAGAACATGTTACTAAGCAACAAGGTATTTTTCTTCAATTTAAAGTCAAACACAAAGAGAAAGGTCACAACATTTGCAAACACACTGAAGCAGAGGGGAGAAGAATACACTATCGAACATAGTAACAATCCTGCTTACCAAAACAGCTTGATCATGATGCATTTCTGTTGTATGTACACTTGTATACAAATTGAACATGATGCTGTACTGTGTTGTAGGCTTTGGCAGGTATATGTGTAACATTTACAAGCAAATATAAATCTATAAAGTATTGGACCTTAAAAAAAACTTTTTTTAAATATTATTTTGACAGACAGACAGACAGACAGATTGATAGATAGATAAAGACATCAAAATTGCTATATATTTCATGCAAAGCACCTGCCTAACAATCAGTTTGGCATCTGAACGGTATTTCTTTGTGATGTGACAGATATGCAAATAGATTTTTCCCACTGTAGTTACTACGTTA
This sequence comes from Pelobates fuscus, assembly GCF_036172605.1. Classification (NCBI taxonomy): domain Eukaryota; kingdom Metazoa; phylum Chordata; class Amphibia; order Anura; family Pelobatidae; genus Pelobates; species Pelobates fuscus. The sequence goes on along the minus strand of NC_086321.1, from coordinate 108,977,730 downwards.
GAAAAAAACTTATAATGCATTGTTTTTAAATTTAAATATTTTAATAAGCTCTGCTAGTTCTCAGTGTATTAATATCACACTTTCCAGTCTATTAAGTTACGGATTTTATAATTATTGTGGCTAGTTGGAATATGACTAGGGTCTCCATAAATTAAAATGGTGATCGAGATGTGTACTTCTTGCTCACTGTTCTGAGTAGGGTATAGGCTCTGCCTTACCAAAAATGCCGATTTAAGACCAAAATAATCATCAAGGTTGGGATAAACGCCCTGTGGTCTGGTTGTTTACCACAAGATATGTTGGTCACTCAGATCAAAGCTATCAGGGGATGTAATGTTGTGGGGGGTTTTATGTGTTTTAAAAATATTTTGGAGGGTTGTAATATTGTATGCTTTTCTGTGCCTGGAAATAATTGAGTTGGTTCAGTTCCTGACTCAATTATCTCTCAGGCACAGAGGAGGAGTTTGTAACTTGTACCTGCTTAACTGTGTCTGAAATTGTATAAAAGCAGGCCATCTGGCCAGATTAAAACATTCCAGCTTGTACTCCCAGAACTATGTGTCGTCTAGTTACTGGGAGGGGAAAGGACTAATCACTAGAGATGTCCCGAATAGTTCACTGGCGAATAGATCCCGGCGAACATAGCTTGTTCGCGTTCGCCACGGACGGGAACATACGCAATGTTCGGTCCGCCCCCTATTCCTCATCATTGAGTAAACTTTGACCCTGTACCTCACAGTCAGCAGACACATTCCAGCCAATGAGCAGCAGACCCTCCCTCCCAGACCCTCCCACCTCCTGGACAGCATCCATTTTAGATTCATTCGGAAGCTGCATTTTTTTTATTTTTTTTACAGAAGTGTGTTATATTTGAGCATGCTAGGCTGAACGTGCGTATATCATGGCTTTTTGCACTGCGGGTATGAGTATATAGCAGTACATTGTTGTGAAAGATGGCATGTTTAGGGTGTAGCTTGCACGTTATCAACTGTGTATTTATAGCAGCAGCTCCACCACTAGTTATAAATCAAGTGTGAGTCGCCCTATGAGATGAGACTAGTGAATAACATAATACATGAACGGTTAAGGTAAAGGCATGTAAGGAACTACGACAATAAACTCTTTAGGAGGTGAAATAATGACATGTTTAAACGCTTGCTACTTTACGATTAGTTAATGTGCAGAGAGCAGTTCATGTGATCAAAGGCATGGTGTGGAGGATTGGCTATAGTGGGACATGCTTGGAAGGCTGCTGTTTACTGCTTGTGCTCATCCGATCCCTTCTGGGCGCCAGGTGCAGACCCTGGGAGTCCCTGATACTTGGAACAACAAAGGCAAGTCTCTGGCTGAGTGCCGGGTTCGCGGCTTGAGGTGGTGGAAGCTTGTTCTGTCGGGTGGTCGGATCTGTCCCGGTGGTGCTTCACGTCCGGTGTGGGTTTGTGGTGGCTTAAGGTGGAGGCGAGTGCTTGACGTGGGGCAGGCTCTGCATTTCTGTTTGCTCCTCCGGTCCCATCTTCGACGCCTTTTGCGTTGGTAGATTTTAATGGGGACTGCTTCGCTTAGCTGTGGTGGAGCTTGTTGGGGCTGGGGTGGAGCTTGTTGGGGCTTCCTGCTTGTTATTTGCTTCCAAAATTGATTAAAGAGTCTGTCCAGCTTAGACTCAATATCCTGCCATGCTTTGCTGGTACCAGGAGGACACGCGGCTGCCACCATATTGGGAGAGTCGCAGATGAGTATGTCAGACTGGGCGGCTGTGCTCTGTGCGTCCATTAGCTCCAGACAGCCTCTCAGGGGTGGACCGGGATAACCCCCACCGGTCCGAGGGGGGGTAACGGAGCTCCTGCCGGGAAGTAGCTGCTCCTGGGCATCCCAGGATCAGGAGATCGGCCGCCTCTCCCGCCCGGTGAGCACCAGGCCACACTTGCCACGCGGAGGTAAGTAAGACTCTGTCGAGTTGCTGACCGCTATTAAGCATGTCGGGTCGGTCAGGTAGGAGCAACATTGCTGGGTCATCCCCTTCTGGGGTGAAATTCGCTTGTTGATAGCTGCTTAACCCCTTAAGGACCAAACTTCTGGAATAAAAGGGAATCATGACATGTCACACATGTCATGTGTCCTTAAGGGGTTAAAGTGAGATATTGAGGGAGCTCACACGAAGTGCGTCTTTCCTCCATGACAGATAGGCCCCGCCCCCCGGAAGCTGCATTCTTAGTGAGAGGAGGGACAGTGTAGCTGCTGCTGACTTAATAGGGAAATCGATAGCTAGGCTAGTGTATTCAGTGTCCACTACAGTCCTGAAGGACTCATCTGATCTCTGCTGTATGGACAGCACCCCAAAAAGCCCCTTTTAGGGCTAGAACATCAGTCTGCTTTTTTTTTTTTTCCTGTGTAATCTAATTGCAGTTGCCTGCCTGCCAGCATGTGTGTCAGGCTCACAGTGTATACTGTGCCCACTTGCCCAGTGCCACCATTCATATCTGGTGTCACAATAGCTTGCATTTAAAAAAAAAAAAAACTTTTTTGACTGTAATATAATAGCAGTCAGTTTCCTTCACACGTGTGCGTTTCAGGGCCTGCCAGGCACAGTGTCACACCAGTGCAACATTTTTTGACTGTAATAGATTGAATAGCAGTTAGTTGTCTGCAATCGTGTGTGTCAGGCCTACAGCGTCTACTCTGCCAACTTCTGCCAGTGCACAGTGCCACTCATATCTGTTGTCACAGTAGCTTGCACGCATAGTACCACTAATCAAAAAAAAAATGACAGGCAGAGGCAGGCCACCCTGCAGGGGCCATCGTGGTCGTGGTGCTGTGATTCCCTTTGGCCCTTGAATAATGCCCAGTGTTCAGAGGCCACGTACCCTGAACTCTAAAAGTTCTGAGGACATAGTTGACTGGCTAACACAGGACACCCAATCTTCTACAGCTTCCGCTCAGAACCTTGACGCACCATCCTCCTCCAGCTTAGCTTCGGGCACCTCTCAAGTTATCACTCGCCCGCCTGCCGCCACCACCAACACTAGCACCACAGCCGCTTCACTTGATCTGTCAGAGGAGTTGTTACAAATTACTATTTGTAACTGGCCCTTTAAATGAGAAATTGCCCTGCTTTCCTGGATTGTGGAGAAGCCTGTTTGCCAGCCTCCTTCCTCATGACTATGCCCCTGGAAGATTGTGCCCCTGAAAACTGATGAACTTTTATTGGGTGTGTATGGCCCTTTAAGAACCGTCTGGAGACATCTTGTAACTTTGGTGAACAATGTCCCTTTAAGACTATGTCCCCAGACCTGTAAAATAACTTGTTCCTGGCTTTCTCCCACTTGGTTCAGTAAATAGGGCTTACTGAACCAAGTACCACACAGGCAGACCACCCAGAAGTTAAAGTGTGCAGGCAATTTACCTCCCAGGCTGTGAGGTTACTGCAGGTTAATTGCTGACCGCTGGGTGGCCGCAGTTCATGCAAACGAACATGTGGCATCGAACGCGGTCAGCGGTGTATGCTAAAGATTCTGTGGAACTAAAATCGGATGCGCAAATACACGAACACCGCTGACCCTTACCTTCTCCCATACGGAACTTTTAGCTGCAGAGAATAAGTCCCGTTCGAAGATGAAGTCGTTTTTCTGCATGAAATTGACCGACCGCACAGCCCAAATCTATGGAACTGTTTTGGGCAGGAAAATGTGCTTGCGGTCGGTCATAAAGGGACCTCCAGCTAACTTTTGATCCACTGGAGGGATTTGGCTGATTTTCGGAAGTGTTTATGTTTGAGGTGTGCTGAGTTCAAATATGTAATTTCAAATATGTAATTTTATTAATATGTAATCCTGGAGGAGAGGTCTTCCCCACACGGTCCTGGAGGACAGAAGCCGATCCAGGGTGGAAGGAAGACGGCGCGGCTCCAGTTAAGCTACGGCGGTTGTGGCATCTGCGGTGGTTGTGGTGTCCAGTGCGGTGCTTGTGGTCCTCGGCACAAGCTAGGAAGCATCCATTAATGGAAGGATCCGTTACATTGGTGGCAAGCGGTGGGATGGCGTCCTAGTGCGAGGAAAAGCAGCTCAGAGACACTGGTAACGTTTGGAGTTACAAATTGAGGGCAACGCTAGCCACTGCGCAGCGTCCCTACCTACGGCAGCATGGAGCAGGCATGGATAGAACCCTGCAAAGAGCACCTCAACCTGATACGTCGCTATGAGGACGACGCTTACATTGAGGAGGTAAAGAGGCGGTTGGTCTGCTATGGCCCAGACCTTTCAAACGAGGTGGTCTCTCAAGTAATGCACCAGTTAGATGCTGAGAACAGTGCGGCAATGGCATTTGAGCGACAACTGTGGAGGTTGAGGATATGGACACCCAGTCTCCAGCGGCAGTGTGTACCCCAGGGGGCCGAAGGTGTCGTCCTTCCCCCCCAGTGGCAGTGTGAACCCCAGGGAGCTGAAGGTGTCGTCCGTCCTCCCCAGCGGCAGTGTGTGTTACAGAGAGCTGAAGGTGTCGTCCTTCCTCCCCAGCGGCAGTGTGTGTTACAGGGAGCTGAAGGTGTCGTCCTTCCTCCACAGCGGCAGTGTGTACCCCAGGGGGCCGAAGGTGTCGTCCTTTCCCCCCAGCGGCAGTGTGAACCCCAGGGAGCTGAAGGTGTCGTCCTTCCTCCCCAGCAGCAGTGTGTGTCCCAGGGAGCTGAAGGTGCCGTCCTTCCTCCCCAGCGGCAGTGTGTACCCCAGGGAGCTGAAGGTGTCATCCTTCCTCCCCAGCGGCAGTCTGTGTTTCAGGGGGGGAGCACAGCACCCTCTCTCCCCAGCGGCAGCTTACCATAACAAGGGGAGACACCAATCTCACAGACGGCGCAGATGGGACCGTGGTCTCTGTGCCTGACCTACCGGGATGCTGGACAGCCTGTCCAGATCCCCCACTACCCTCACCAGGACAACAGGAGGAGGGGGTAAGTACAAATTCACCTCCCCAGCTAACTCCTAACGTGGCCTCAGGGTTAACAGAGGCGATGTTAACCCCTACTGACTCCCATGTTCCCCTGGCTACTGAGCCGGACTATGGTCTCAGCACCCCAGCAGAAGAGCTGGCAGCTGGGCAGAGTGCAGTCAGCCTCTGCCCTCCCTCAAGTCCCCACAGCATGTTGCCCCATCACCACAGCAAAATACCCAGGTGCAGTAACTGTTTCTTGTGGGTGGGTCACCCTTGTACCTGTTTGTTGGGGGTGGGCTACTCTGGCATTTGGTTATTGTGGGTTCGTGGATCGACTAACGGAGGCACTGACCGACAGAAGGTCAGGTGTCTGGTTAGTCTTCCCCCCAAAGGGGAGATATGTTACAAATTGCTATTTGTAACTGGCCCTTTAACCCCTTAAGGACCAAACTTCTGGAATAAAATGGAATCATGACGTGTCAGACATGTCATGTGTCCTTAAGGGGTTAAATTAGAAATTGCCCTGCTTCCCTGGATTGTGGAGAAGCCTGTTTGCCAGCCTCCTTCCTCTTGACTATGGCCCCTGGAAGATTGTGCCCCTGAAAACTGATGAACTTTTATTGGGTGTGTATGGCCCTTTAAGAACCGTCTGGAGACATCTTGTAACTTTGGTGAACAATGCCCCTTTAAGACTATGTCCCCAGACCATCTGTGTTCATTCGAACGCGGTCAGCGGTGTATGCTAAAGATTCTGTGGAACTAAAATCGGATGCGCAAATACACGAACACCGCTGACCCTTACCTTCTCCCATACGGAACTTTTAGCTGCAGAGACTAAGTCCCGTTCGAAGATGAAGTCGTTTTTCTGCATGAAATTGACCAACCGCACAGCCCAAATCTATGGAACTGTTTTGGGCAGGAAATGTGCTTGCGGTCGGTCATAAAGGGACCTCCAGCTAACTTTTGATCCACTGGAGGGATTTGGCTGATTTTTGGAAGTGTTTATGTTTGAGGTGTGCTGAGTTCAAATATTTTTATGGAGATTGAATGTATAGTTTTAAAGTTACAGTGTATGTGTAAAAACTGTATTTTTACTATCTGTAATAATTATGTTAACAGCTTATCTGAGGGGAGGGGATGTGTGGGTTGGACTGTTATTTGACTGTTATTTGAATGTCGTCATTGCAGAGCTCAGCAGTGTGGCTTTTTTTGGTGTGTCTGCCTCTGACAACAGCGTTGCCATTTGCAACCACAAGCATTTGAACTGAAGACACAAATATCATCAGCAACCTTATTAGCAGAAGAGGTCCAATATTACCGAAGATGAGCTGGTCAGCATAATTTCATATATACGTTGACTTGAGTCAAATGTTTGTCAGGAAGGCCAAAAAGGACAATATTACAGTAGACAACACTGGACATCACTGTATAATATAGAATTGTGAGGTGTCTGAATTGAAAAATAGAATATGTCTAGTCAAACACAATATGAAGGACTGGTTAAGCATAGGAAACACTTTGTCATCCAAGAGAGATGGCAAAAGGCATTTTGTAACATGAGATGGGAGAAGACAAAAAGTCAATAAACGAGACAGAAATGTAATCATGTTTATATGAGTGGCATTGAAAACCAAATTATGTGATAGTAGAACTGTAAACTGTGGAGAACCAAGTATCGATGCTCAGGAGCCAACAAAGAAAAGTGAACAGGAAGATTATGATGAGAAAAAGAGTGAGAAACCGCAAGCAGAGTTTAAAAATAGTAGTAGTTCAATAGTGTCAAAGGCAGCAACAAGATCTAAGAATATTAGTAGGAAAAGTCCTTTAAACTTGCAGAAATTAAGTTAAAAACTGCATATATATACAGTTACTGTAAATCTGTTTCTTACAACAGTGTTGCAGAAAACAGTGATGCACACTTTAATCTGTTTTACATAGTTGAGATTCATAGAGCATATTGGATTCATGGAATAGCCTTCCAGCTGAAGTGGTAGAGGTTAACACAGTAAAGGAGTTTAAGCATGCGTGGGATAGGCATAAAACTATCCTAGTTATAAGATAAGTCCAGGGACTAATTAAAGTATTTCGAAAATTGGGCAGACTAGATGGGCCCAAGGGTTTTTATCTGCCATCACATTCTATGTTTCTATATATGATGTATACAAAAAAAAATATATGGGTGCTCTCATACGTCTTTAAATGCAGTCAGCCGGTGTTTTAATGTATTTCAAAAAGTAATTACAACTGTGCAAAATAAATCAATGTTTCGATACGTTCAGATCTTTTTCAAGATTACAGTGCAAATTACTGTGTGTGAATTTATAAGAAATATTTCCAAAAAGAACTTACCAAGTGACGAGACATTGAAGACCGGTTCCAAGTGTCAGAGTAATGTGTGACGTAAGTGTGTGTAACTCACAAACCTAGCCGGGGACATGACAAACATGGCTGCTATGCGAGAGAGTATACAAAGAAATCTATAACCGGGCATCTAACACAGAGGAAAAATTAATCTGAGGTGAGCCCACTCAGGAAATAACATGTTCCCTATGGTTATGATTATTAACAAAAGTGTGAAACATTTCAAACATATGAAAAGTCAACCAAGACAAACTGAGATTAAAAGTTTTTCAGAAACAGGTAACAACTGGGGGTGTGGCTAGGCTGCTGACTGAGATGGCTGCTTCCTGGAACAGCTCCCTGTATACCAAGCATGAATATGTTCAAAATCAACAGCATCCTACATCCAAACATCAAGATTGTAATATATATTTGTGTGGAAACAACTATACAACATGCAGAAATAAAAAAACATGAAAAACTGCAATCTGGATCTCAAAGGACTGTAAAGAGTGAGAAGGCCTCATCCCCTCAAGGCCCTGATTTTGAGGACATAGTAATTGTGCTGTCTCACGCCAGATGTGTCAGCTGAGGTACCAGATCTACATTCTAAATAATTTGTTACCCCTCAATTGCTGGAGGAAATGTTAAATAAACCTTTAAAATGCTGAGAGATGGCTGAACAACTGAAGAGATTTCGTCAAGAACTGACTAATTTAACCGAACGTACGGTTCAAATTGAACGAATGCAGGAAGAACTCACATGTGCAAACAACGAATTAGTTGAAAAGTCGAACGCATGAGTAAGACCATTGATTTACTTAACTCTAAAATGGTAGACCTGGAGGACCGCAATCAGCGAAACAACATGCAAATTAGAGGTATTCTCGAAACAGTGGGACCCACTGATCTCCTCCCATTCTTGCAAACCATCATTCATTCAGTACACCTGAATGCCACTGAGGGAGACATAATCATAGACAGATGCCATAGACTTCCTCGCCCGAATTCAATATAACCGCACGTCCCAAGAACTCTTCATGTCTGCAGTGCGTCAAGGAGCAGTGATTCAAGAGGAATACAAAAATCTTAAATTTTTCCAATACATCTCGGTTGCTACACTGGTACAAGAAGGTAGTTTGGACCGATTACAAGAATCTTGCAGGCACATGAAGTAAGATACAGATAGGGTTTCCCTGTGAAATTATTCGTCAGGAGGGAAGGCGTGAATCATGAGATCTGTACTCCATAAGAAGGTATGGCCATGTTGGAAAAATGGTGTTTACGCCATCGGCTTCAAATTCAAATTCACCTGCAGATTCTATTGATTCAAGAATTCGCAAAATAAGGCAGTATGCATCATCTCCTACGAACTACACGACCACATGGATCGGCACCAAAAGATGATACGTCTGTCAAAACCTTCATTACTGTAAGTTTCCTATAACATTAACATGCTATTTTCCGCCTATGTTGGATTCAAATTGCCATAAGGCAAAATCTACCAAATTAATTGTTTTGCACGTTTCATACCACCGATAGTTTATTCTTTAATTAATATATTCATTGAGATTTCCTATTCATTGTTCGAATGCTGAAAGAATCATCCATATACTGCATGGCAATTCATGTTCACCAATAGAGATGTCGCGAACGCGAATTTCCGCAAATGTTCGCGAACGGGCGAACCGCCATAGACTTCAAAAGGCAGGCGAATTTTAAAACCCACAGGGACTCTTTCTGGCCACAATAGTGATGGAAACATTGTTTCAAGGGGACTAACACCTGGACTGTGGCATGCTGGAGGGGGATCCATGGCAAAACTCCCATGGAAAATGACATAGCTGATGCAGAGCCTGGTTTTAATCCATAAAGGGCATAAATCACCTAACATTTCTAAATTGTTTGGAATAACGTGCTTTAAAACATCAGGTATGATGTTGTATCGATCAGGTAGTGTAAGGGTTACGCTCGCTTCACAGTGACAGACCAAACTCCCTGTTTAACGCACCGCAAACAACCGCAAACAGTCCATTTGCACAACCGCAAACTCCCCATTTGCACAAGGTTGGATACCAAGCTAGCCATGTCCCGTTCCTTGTCCTCACTGATGTAATTGAAGGTCTCTTCCTCCACCAAGCCACGTACAACACCAAGGGTCCCCGAAAGGTGACAACAAGCCCCCTGGGACGCCTGCTGTGTTTGGTCTTCCACCTCCTCAAAGCCACCTTCCTCCTCTGACTCCTCTTCTTAAGACTCCTCTCTCTGCATTGCCTCTCTCTGCGTTATTATAAGGTGTGTTAAGTAGTACTATTCCTATCAGTTCAATCCCTGTTACGTCCCCTATCAGGGGACGTGTATATGGCATCGATTTTAGGAAAAAGATGCTTGGTCGGTCCTCCTACTTCAAATTTGGGGCACTGCGCGTGCAATCTAATGTGCCACCAGATAGGAGTGGTGTGTTAAGTAGTACTATTCTTATCAGTTTAATCCCTGTTAAGTCCCCCTCATCAGGCCTTTTTTAGTGGAATGTATCGCCCACTGTCAGTCCCTTCGGGATCCATCCCTCATTTATCTTAATAAAGGTGAGGTAATCTAGACTTTTTTGACCTAGGCGACTTCTCTTCTCAGTGACAATACCTCCTGCTGCACTGAAGGTCCTTTCTGACAGGACACTTGAAGCGGGGCAGGCCAGAAGTTCTATCGCAAATTGGGATAGCTCAGGCCACAGGTCAAGCCTGCACACCCAGTAGTCAAGTGGTTCATCGTTCCTCAGAGTGCCGATATCTGCAGTTAAGGCGAGGTAGTCTGCTACCTGTCGGTCGAGTTGTTCTCTGAGAGTGGACCCCGAAGGTCTGTGGCGATGCGTAGGACTTAAAAAGCTCCGCATGTCCTCCATCAACAACACGTCTGTAAAGCGTCCTGTCCTTGCAGGTGTGGTCGTGGGAGGAGGAGGATTACTTTCACCTCTTCCCCTGTTAGATTTCCATTGTGCTGTGACATTGTGGTGGAATCTCGGTAAAAATAAATTTAGTAGGCCGAGATTACCACGTGGCATGTGTACGTGCATATACTGGTGTATCGGTCGGTTGGTTGCACGTGGCAAAGATACGATCAGTAGTGCACGGAGCATGTGCGAGAATACCGGATGTAGTATTCCCCTCCTCCATTGTGCTGGGCAAGCCATGCGGTCAAACAGGAAGTTAGTTCTTGTTCGTTTGATTGGGTAAGAGAATGTGTGGGTGGAGCTTATTATGGGAGGAGTTACATGCTTATATAAGGAGCCTACACTATTGTCCGGGGCTCAGATCTTGTTGTATTTTGGTGGCATTAGTCCCTCTGAGTCCGTTCGGTGAATCGAATAAAGAATCTCTTCCTTCCTGAAGAAACCTGTGTCCATCTCTCTGTGCTTGGCTTCCGTCAGTTTCTCCGGTATCATTTGGTGCATTGGCCGGGAAGCTCATCGTTCAACGGTAGCTGAGAAGCAGAGGCGTGAGACGGTCTATCTTTGCCCACGTTCTCTACGGCTGCACCCCTGAACTTCTGCGTGGACCTCCCTTCGTCTCGGCGCCACTGGTTTGTTGTCCAGGAGATCATCGGCCTCTACGTAGTAAGTGCTGGGGTGTCCCCGTCGATGAGTGTGAACTCAGGTTCAGGAACGAGGAGGTAAGACGACCGCTGTTTTAGACGGCGGACCCACTAGGGGTATTGGATACCGATTGTGCGGTAGGCCCATAAGGGGTTATTTGGAATCTGCCCCCTCCAGTGGAGGGAAGGAGCGAAGGCGCACCGCTCAATTAAATGCCCTTTAGTAAGCCCGTTTAATTTTGGTTTGGAGTCAGGCGGGGTTCTGGTGTAAATAGCCCAAGCCGGACACCAGTGTCTTGTCTAGACTAGCGTTCTAGGGTGTATATTTCGTTCGCTAGGTCGGAGGGACCGGGAGACTAAGCGGCGCCTGTGTAAATTCGGTTCGCTAGATCTCAACCTATCTTGGCTAAGTGGGAAGGCGTGAAAATTTGGAACCCACTAGACTATTGATAGAGTAGATAGACTAAGAGGGTACTGTTGTAAATTCCGCCCTCTAGTTCGCTATATGTGGTGCTTGGGCAGTGTGGCTAACTGTTGCGGTCGTGACTTAAATATGAATATTAATCTCTTAATACATAATAATTAAGCAATACGGAACAACATTAATATTTTTATAGTTCATGGTATTATGGTCGAATATGTGGATAGAAAATACACAAAACGTTGTAATATTAAATGTATATTTAATATAACTATAATAAATAAACAGATGCTAGCAGAATGTCAATTTACCACAATAATTATACAATACAAAATGTTACAATGGATTTATATTACTTACAAGGCCCCAGCCCTTTGGCTGGGGTAAGTCAGAGCTGGTACTACATCTTAGGTCCAGTCAGGTACAGGCAAAAAGAGACAGAGTTTCTCCTACATCTGGTTTTTATTCAGTGTAAGTAGGCTGGCCTGTGATGTCACTGCCAGAAGCACATGTCTTCCTACACACTGCCCCTAGTGGTGCCTCCAAAGCATTACACTAAATATGCTTTATTTATGATGTAAAGTCATTAATTAATCGATACCATTACAAACCACCCTTTGACTTATGTCATAAAACAAGCATTTATAAAACCAGTACATTTTGAATCTTCCCCATTTTAACACTACCTGCCCTACAACAAAACCCACCTTTTGAAGAACGATACCCATTTACCCATTAATTATTACCCATTCACATTTTATTTCTTATATAAATGTTCACCATTGAGCACATGCATTACCAGTTGGGAAACCTTGGCCTAAAGTAGGCACATACCCACCCTTATAATAATGAACAACTCAAACCATGTTTTATTAGATTAACCAATGATATTGTGTTCATGTGAGGATGTGTATTGGAGCTTAATATAGTATTAGACACCACAAACTCATAACACCTATGAATCATGGCACAGACCGACTCGATTTCTGTAGCCTCTGGCTGGTCTGTGTGCCTGGAATTTTCACAAACATTAGTCCTGGAAACTGGATACTCTATTCTTCGACAGTCTCATAGAACATACGCATAGAGACAGGGATGAATGAAATAATTTGAGCAAACAAGGACGTAGGATTTTTGTATTTACAGTTCATGTGTGCAGGGACTTCTGTGTGTTTGTGGTCAATTGTCACAGTATCCTGCTCTGGCTGTATTATTTTACCTACTCCCATCACTCGCAGCTTCAGTATTTCTTCTAATAACAGTTCATGTGATCAAGGACTTTTGTGTGTTTGTGGTCACATTGTTTTGTTTTTTCTTTCTTTATACCATTAACCACCTTGACGTAACAGTTTCCTGCTCCTGATGCATTTTGTTCAGACTCTCACCACTCTTAGCTGCAATTTTTTTTTTTTTTTTTTTCTCCTTACAGCAACAGTTGAGCATAGTGTCAAGTGCTTCTTCTTAAAATATCCTTGCTTGAAAGTTCTTGAATGAAAACACAGGCAATGACGAACACAAACATAAATGGCAAATAACTGTGCCAATCATCACAAGTACCATTTGATTGTGGTGTCTTAACCATATTTTTCCCTATGGCGTTTGGATAAATACCTACACACCTCTCTTCACATCCAGCACACTCCTGATTCAGAGATAAACACAATATCACTGCTGTATTTACCAATTTAATCTAAACACTCGTTATCACTGCTGTATTTAACCAATTTAATCTAAACATTAACCAAAACAATTACATTCCTATTTACCACCCTTCTATTTAAACATGTATAGATAACCCAAAATGCCTACTTTCTCTTATCCCTCTTATCACTCTTCCGTTTTTTTTTTTTTTTTTTGAACTGCAACCACTCATGCACTTTACACTGACACAAATCAAGCACCTACTGGACAATGGGGTTCCCTCGTTAGAGCCCTCCCACCCCAGTTTGGTTTACACAAAAATACCCCCTGGTCCCTATGGGTCAATTCCCCCCTTTCCCAGGCAAGCATACATACATACAACAATAATACATAAGGGTTTCAATTGCAATACAATCACTAGAAATAAGAGAATAGTATGCACAAAATCATAGCATAGACATGTTAAATAGACAATAAAATAAAACATTCAATAGCTCATCAAAGGTCAACATTTAGACACTGGTCTTCATCTGATATTCTATCTGTGTTCCAATGTCCACCTCTGGTTTCTGCTACATCTGAAAAGGTTAGAAAACAGATCAGGATTACTTTCCTAGTCACTTATAGCGTATACTGCAAATATTTTACTTAGAATATATATATATATACACACACAGACATGTAAACACATTCATTCAGCTTTTCATTTTATAGACAATTTTTTTCAACAAGATTACTTTCTTAATTTTTTTTTTTTTTTTTTTTTTTTACAAGGCTCTTAAAAAACAATAAGCTAATAGCTGCTTTCTGCATCTTCTCTGCAATTCAGGAAACACATTTCTAGCCAACCTAAACATGTTTAATAACTCTCCACCCTTTGGTTAAATTATAGAGGAGTGAACCACAACACCTCTTCCGCCTCTGAAAGGATATAGGTCAATATGTCTCAAAGTTCAACACTTCTGACAGCTATGAGTGACTCCCTATTAATTTCTAGCCTTTCCACGGACATGCTTGCACCTCGCGGCTAAGGGCCTGCACAACTAACCATCCTGTGATGGCAGTGGCTTTCCGCATGGGGGTGACCGCCCCCGCAAAATTATAGAGGAGCAAACATACAGCAGCCTCTTTTCCGGCTCGATTAAAGGTTCTGGGCAAATATGTCTGCAATTTAACCAGTACACTCACGTATCACTTATTGTATATTTCCTGGTCTCTCAGGAATTTCTATTAAATAGCGTATCCCCTTCCCAGGGCAATATACAACAAAAACTAGTCACCAAGGGTCTCTATGGTCATGATAGGCCACCCTACCACTAGTGTAATACGCCCTTTTTAAAATATATTTCCTGGTCTCTCAGAGATTTTGCCTATCCCTTTCCCAGAGCAATATATATAAACAATTACAAATAAGTTACAAAACGCTACTTATAAGTAATACAGGGTTTCAAATAATACAGGATAGAACTGCACAACAACTATTGGGTATGCTCCCCCTTATCCGGACACGTTTAAATACCCCCTAGCTCAGGTTCCCCACCCGCTACTGTAACTAAAATCACAGCCCACGTTATGGAGGTTCACCCGCTAGGCAGATACACCCTAATTCAAAGCATGGAAATATTAAAATCAGTTATAGATGGCTTCTAAAATAATATAAATCTTAATCTGAGCCCATACACTTACTTTGTTAAAAATGCTAACTTGTTAAAATATTCAGACTAAATAGGACAAAGGAATTATTTTACCATTTTTTCAGTTCATTTGTTACCAGTTCCTGAAATTCCATCATATGTCCAGTAATTCCTTAGTCCTGGATAATAAAGCTGAAAAACACTCCACAAATTGATTAGTTTAGGGAATTACATTTACAAAATAATGCATCCTTTACTATGCAGTTTATTTTCTCATACAGGTAAGACCAACCGCCCCCAACAAGGACAAATTCTCCCCCAGCTGTAACTGAAAAGGATGGTCTCTTACCTCACCAACCATCCCCCAAACATGTGCTTCACTGTTTTGACTAGGATATACACTACATGTTCACACAACTGTTAAATTGAAAAGGTGGTCTTTCCTTCATGAGTCATAATCATATATATATATATATATATATATATATATATATCCATACTAATATTCTATGTATACGCTCACATAAATCTAATATTCGCTCAATCTGCTTTACTAAACTTATCTTTTTCTTAACTACTAATTTAATTAGTTTAGTCCAAATATCTTTTCAACTAAACAAATCCTTGAATGCCAAACAAATGTAAATGTGTACACAAACAAACAGGGTCCAGTAACCAGCAATAAAAACCTGATGAACAGGTTTAGTGAAAAGTCTTTTTCTATGCAAATGGTATTCACACCATGTGGTCAATGGTGGATTGAAACCCACATGGTCAGACAAAAAGTAAAATAGTTTTATTTGTATTTATTTTTTCTATATAAAAATGACCAAAGATTGGTAAAACGTAACAAGCAACACAATAATTCATCACTATGTTCTACAACAAGAGATACCTTAAAAACAAATATCTAATCCCTATCTACTATCTGCATTCATTCAATTAAAACCAAATCATCATTCATCATTACGTATACAGACAGACAATTTACTGTATGATTTAAGCAAAATGCATAACATTTATATTTTCTCCAATATTCAAGCATAACCCTGCTCGCAGCGCCATATGTTGCGGTCGTGACTTAAATATGAATATTAATCTCTTAATACATAATAATTAAGCAATACGGAACAACATTAATATTTTTATAGTTCATGGTATTATGGTCGAATATGTGGATAGAAAATACACAAAACGTTGTAATATTAAATGTATATTTAATATAACTATAATAAATAAACAGATGCTAGCAGAATGTCAATTTACCACAATAATTATACAATACAAAATGTTACAATGGATTTATATTACTTACAAGGCCCCAGCCCTTTGGCTGGGGTAAGTCAGAGCTGGTACTACATCTTAGGTCCAGTCAGGTACAGGCAAAAAGAGACAGAGTTTCTCCTACATCTGGTTTTTATTCAGTGTAAGTAGGCTGGCCTGTGATGTCACTGCCAGAAGCACATGTCTTCCTACACACTGCCCCTAGTGGTGCCTCCAAAGCATTACACTAAATATGCTTTATTTATGATGTAAAGTCATTAATTAATCGATACCATTACACTAACCAAAACGTATGTAGATAGTTTTAGGTAGTCCATCAAGGTACTGGCCAATAGATTAGTTGGGAATTGTATATGTGTTAAAGATTGTTGTAGTAGCGTGTATATCTTGCTAGATAGCGTGAGCTCTGCCGTCTAGCGAGAGTGTGAATAGTGTGTAACTGTATTATAGCGCACGGTACCATAACCATGTATAATTACTGACACTGTAAATAAGTACTAATAATTGTCGTCTATGTTGCATGTTTTAACACCATAACCACTACTAATTGTACTGTGACTTTAAATTGTACTTTAACCTATGCTAACCGTACTGTAACTACTGTTTGTAAAGACGATGTTACTGGGGTATGTTATAGACGGGTAATTCAAATATAGGAAATTATAGCGTGGGTGACCGTATAGTTTCGCCAAAGGGCACAGTATTAGTTACTTAGTGACTGGTGTAACAGCTGTGTGTACGGGAATTCCCTGAGTGTTTTGTTGTGTGCGTTTCACTTAGTAACTGTACCATGTGGTGCTGTTGCCGAGGGAACGGGTGTGACCGTTGGTAGAGTGTTTGTATAGTTTCTGTTGGAAACGACGCTCCATTGTTAAGTATGGGCGCGTCAGATTCGACGATTTTGGATCCCTTAGGATGTATGATAAAGAATTTTAAAAAGGTATATAAAGCATGTGATTTTGGGGTAAAGATGTCTCCAGCACGCCTGATTACATTGTGTAGTAGGGAATGGCCTACTTTGGTTGCCGCATGGCCACCACGTGGCAGTTTGGATCCTAATCTGGTACAGCGTGTACACGTGGCTGTATCAGGTAGGCCTGAACTTTACGGCCAGTTTCTCTATATTGATTGTTGGAGGCAGGCCGTAAATGACTCGCCAAAATGGATCCGAGTATGCCACCAGGAACAATGTCGCCTCATGGTGGCCAGGACTCGCTTGTCCACTAAGGCCGTAATTACGCCCATTTTGGACACGCCCCCTGAGTCTGAGATCCCTATGCCGCCCCCTTACTCCTCCTCCACAGGAAGAGGAAGAGGAGGTGCTGCTGGAAACGCTCCTCCCCTTGCCCCGTTGTCCCCACCTACTTCCTCCTCTAGCTCAGAGCCCAGCCCCTTTGTTTCAAACCCTCCCCTTCCGATACCTGCTTCCGTTAACTCCACATACCCAGATTTGGCGCCATATCTAGCTTCCGGTCAGGGTCCCCCTAGCCCGGCCCGGAATATTTTACTCACCAACCTTCCCCATAGTAAAGCTTCCCCATCCCCTTGCCTTACTACCCCTCGACCGGAATCCCTAACTGACGCATCTCTACGAAGCCCCATATTAACCCGACAACTGACCGGTACTCTCCAACCCCGACATTATCAAATGCCACTTCGATTGACTCCTGGCCCGACACACATTAACGATGACGGCCAGATACAATATGCTGATCCAGTCTACGTCTATGTCCCTTTCACGACCACCGATCTCTTTAATTGGAAGACCCATACCTCCTCTTACACCGAAAAGCCTCAAGCCATGACGGATCTGTTTACTTCAATAGTCCAGACACACAATCCCACTTGGGCTGATTGCCAGCAATTATTAATGACATTGTTTAATAACGAGGAAAGGACTAGGATAAATCAAGCGGCAATTAAAGCGCTGGAAGAAGAGGCCCGTACACAAAATCAGGCCAACCCAGCAGCATGGGCCACAGCACATTATCCAAATGCCGATCCAAATTGGAATGTCAATGGTGCAGACTTCATCTAAAAGCTTATAGGGACGCTATTATTGCTGGCATGAAAGCTGGAGGAAAGAAGGCGATTAACATGTCTAAGACGGCTGAGGTATTGCAGAAATGTGATGAATCGCCCAGTGTCTTTTATGACCGATTATTGGAGGCATACCGCTTGTATACCCCCTTTAATCCGGAGGCCCCTGAGAATTCCCGAATGTTTAACTCTGCCTTTGTCAGCCAAGCCTACGGAGATATAAAGCGCAAGCTACAAAAGTTAGAAGGGTTCGTAGGGATGTCCATAACCCAACTAATGGAGGTAGCGAATAAGGTGTATATGAACAGGGAAACAGAGACGAAGAAAGAGGAAGAGCGCAAGATGCGTAGAAAGGCAGATATGCTAGCGGTAGCGATCGCAGGCGTAGATAGAAGGGAGAAAGAGGTGTATAGGGGAGCAGATAAAGGCAATAGTAAGTGGAATAGGGAACCCCTGAGTAGGAATCAGTGCGCGTACTGTAGGGAAGAAGGGCATTGGAGAAGTGAGTGTCCACAAAGGGAACAGTACGAGAGAGACAGACCTAGGGCAGGATATGGTAATTATAGAGGCAGAGCGAGAGGTAGAGGAGGTCCTGGAGGGAATAATGGTAGCAATAGAGGAAGTGTTAGAGAAGACAGGTATTATCCAGCAGCGCAGAGATCCCGCGATAGAGAAGATAGGGACTTTGTAGGATTGGCTGACACGGTCATGGAGGACTATTGATACCGACCGGGCTCTATCCCCCTTGGCCGAGCGGAACCTATGGTCGATGTATCAATAGGGGGAAAAAGGAGTGCGTTCATGATCGATACTGGTGCTGAACATTCGGTGGTGACTGACCTAGTTGCTCCTCCATCTGGAAGAACCATCACCGTAATAGGAGAAACTGGAAGGAGTGCTGCTAAACCGGTTCTTAAAAGTCGACTCTGTACATTGGGAGGCCACGTAGTAAAACATCAATTCCTTTATATGCCTGAATGTCCAGTCCAACTGCTAGGACGTGATTTGTTGTCAAAACTACAAGCGCAGATAACGTTTCTACCAAATGGAACAACATCTTTAAAGTTCAATGGACCTTCAGGTATAATGACAATATCTGTACCAAAGGAAGAAGAGTGGCGACTTTATACAGCGTTGACTAGCCAAAACCCTAAGAGTGATGAATCCTTGTTTAATATACCAGGAGTGTGGGCAGAGAACAACCCACCAGGACTTGCTCGCAATATCCCACCAATTCGAATCGAACTGAAACTTGTGGTCTAACCAGTGAGCTTAAGGCAATATCATATCCCACAAAAGGCCAAGAAGAATATACAATCATATTTGGATAAGTTCATAAGGTATGGTATCCTAAAATTCTGTACTTCCCCCTGGAACACCCCATTGCTGCCTGTTCAAAAGCCCGGTACAGATGAGTATCGCCCTGTGCAGGACTTGAGAGCAGTCAATGATGCGGTCGTAAGTATACACCCAGTTATGCCCAATCCATATAACCTGCTTGCTTTAATTCCGGGCGGGGCTACCTATTTCACTGTCTTAGATCTCAACGATGCCTTCTTTTGCCTTCGAATTGCTGTGGAAAGCCAGGGTATCTTCGCATTCCAGTGGGAAAATGCTGTAACGGGCTCGAAACGCCAGATGACTTGGACAAGACTGCCCCAAGGGTTTAAAAATTCACCTACCCTATTTGGATCAGCTTTAAGTCAAGACTTACTGGATTTCAAGTCCATCCCAGGAGAGTGTGTACTATTGCAATATGTAGATGATTTATTGATAGCGGCAGTTACTAGAGAAATATGTCAGCAAGCAACACATGATCTACTACACATTCTATGGAAGGCAGGATACAAGGTGTCCAGGAAGAAAGCTCAGTTGTGTCAGCCAACTGTCAAGTATCTGGGATTCCATATCTCTGAAGGTCAAATAATAATGGGGCCAGAGAGAAAAGAAGCTGTATGCCAAATACCAATACCCAAGAATAGAAGACAAGTGCGGGAATTCTTGGGGGCAGCAGGCTTCTGTAGGATATGGATTCCCAGTTATGCGATATTGGCGAAACCCCTTTATGCAGCTATAAAAGGTACAGAACACGATCCCTTCCTGTGGACACCTGAACAGCAAAAGGCATTTGAAGATGTGAAGAAGGCTTTGATGAGTGCCCCAGCATTAGGTCTACCTGATCATACACGTCCATTCTACTTATATGTACACGAGCAAAGAAGAATGGCTGTGGGAGTATTGACACAGTACTTGGGATCATGGCAAAGACCTGTTGCATATATGTCAAAACAACTGGATGCAGTGGCCAGTGGTCTTCCACCTTGTCTAAGAGCCGTAGCTGCCGCCGCCCTGCTGGTAGCTGAAGCCCATAAACTCACTCTGGGTCAAGAACTTTATGTGCGAGTCCTGCACGCAGTACAGACGTTGCTAGACTATAAAGGCAATCATTGGTTTAGTAACAGCCGCATGACTAAGTATCAAGCTATGTTGTGTGAAAACCCAAGAGTGCACTTAGAGACTGTTAACACCTTAAATCCAGCTACCCTTTTGCCACAACCTACTGAAAGTCAACATGATTGCCTGGAGGTGATGGATGAAGCATTTTCAAGTAGACCAGATCTTCGTGACTTTCCCATCCAGAACCCTGATGTCCAGTATTATACAGACGGCAGTAGTTATGTGAAAGAAGGGATTCGCTATGCAGTAACAATCATAGACAAGGTGATAGAAGCACGGCCATTGTCAAAAGGAACATCGGCACAGAAGGCAGAACTAATTGCACTAACACGAGCGTTACAATTGGCTGAAGGTTTAAGAGTGAACATCTACACGGACTCCAAGTATGCGTTTTTAACCACTCATGCCCACGGAGCTTTGTATAAAGAAAGAGGACTATTAAATTCAGAGGGTAAAGAAATTAAGTACGCAGCTGAAATATTACAACTACTGGAAGCCGTGTGGGAACCAAAAGAAGTTGGTATTATACATTGTCGGGCGCATCTGAAAGGAGATGGTGATGTAACCAAAGGAAATCGGATGGCAGATAATGCAGCTAAGCGTGCCGCTGAATCAGGGAGACAGGAATATGTGGAACATATAGCTGCACTTATACCGACTCCACTGTCTCAATGGATTCCAGTTTATACAGCTCAAGAAGAAGAGTGGTTAAAGACTGAAGCTGGGAAGTACCTGGAGAACAAATGGTATCAGTTAGAAGATGGAAGAATAGTTATTCCAGCATCACTAGCTGTAGAAATCGTCCAGAACTTTCACAACGGGACACATTCTGGAAGAGATAGTATGGAAGAATCTCTCAGAAAACATTTCTACATACCAAGATTGTCCAACTTGACTCAAGCCATTGTACGAAGATGTGTAATATGTGCTAAGAACAACGCAAGGCAAGGACCAGTGAAACCACCGGGAGTCCAGTATATGGGGGGACTCCCTATGTCCGATCTTCAAATAGACTATACAGTAATGCCTAAATCCGGTGGACATCGCTACCTACTGGTAGTTGTGTGTACCTATTCAGGCTGGGTAGAAGCATGTCCTACTCGTACAGAGAAAGCAGGAGAAGTTGTACGATTCCTGTTACGAGAAATAATACCCCGATATGGACTACCATGCTCTATAGGATCGAATAATGGTCCAGCCTTTGTTCATCAGTGCCTACAACAACTGACTCATATGCTTGGTATTAAGTGGAAGCTTCATATGGCATATAGACCTCAGAGCTCTGGTAAAGTAGAAAGAATGAATAGAACTATTAAGAACCAGTTGGCAAAGATGTGTCAAGAGACTCAGCTTAAGTGGAATGTTCTTTTGCCTATAGCTCTGTTACGTATTCGTAGTACACCTACCAGAAGGATGGGTCTCTCACCTTTTGAAATCATGTATGGGCGTCCACCTCCCGTACTTGGTAACTTAAGGGGGGATTTGAGTCAGTTGGGAGAAGGAATTACCCGGCAGCAGGTTGTAGAGTTGGGTAAAACTATGGAGGAGGTACAGAAATGGGTACAAGATAGATTACCTGTGAATATTTATCCCCCTGTTCATAGCTATCATCCAGGAGATCAAGTGTGGATTAAAGAGTGGAACAGTATACCGTTAGGGCCTAAGTGGAGGGGTTCTTATGTTGTTCTTTTGTCTACCCCTACAGCAATAAAGGTGGCTGAAGTGACTCCGTGGATTCATCACTCCAGGGTTAAACCAGCAGCAGTAGATTCTTGGCAAGCTACACCAGATCCAGAGAATCCCTGCAAGATCCGGTTAAAGCGCACGACTCAGTCGGAGTGACGAGGAGATATTGGGATTACAATTGTATTTAAAGAGATCTGTAAGTGAGTGTTTTGACGGCCATAATAAAGCCTGACCACTTACCCACGTGTCATAGCCAGGGTGTCTCGAAGGGACCTCTGTGAAGGGAAGAGCAGAACTCCATTCCTTGCAGCCCTTACATCCTGGAAGCTGAGGTGCCATCGCACGGACGAAGACTGAGGATGAAGACGTCGAAAGAAGTGTTTTTGATAATGTGTATTTTTATGTTTTTAAATATTCAGGAAGGTAGAGGTACCGACACACCTAGCTGTGAGGTTTGCATTAAGACTACTATAACAGGTAATCATATTTCCCAGACCCTAATTTGGCATTCACAATATGAGTGTAAAGGATATGTGTCTAGGTGTAGATACTAGGTATAGAATATAGTGTATGCCATTTAGGAGTAGGAGACCCTAAGTGCTTCAATCCAGAGTATCAACCCCGTACGATTTGGTTGACCCTCCGGAATGGAGGTCCACAGGGGACCCTAATAAATAAAACAGTATTAGAAACCGTACATTCTTCGGGTGTTCTGCTATTTGATGCATGTAAGGCGATATCAAGTGGTAGAAAGCCGTGGAATTTATGTGGGGATCTTAAATGGGAGAGAACGTATGGGTCTAACGATAAGTATATTTGTCCCAGTAGTAAAAATAAGTACGTAAGTCCAAAATGCCCAGATAGGGATTATAATTATTGCCCATATTGGTCTTGTGTGGGGTGGGCAACTTGGGGACAGACAGTAGATAAGGATATGATTGTTACTAAGTTGCCTACCAAACCGTATTGTAAGTCTATGGAGTGTAACCCAGTCCATATACTTATTAATAATCCTGAACAATTTTTAGATAGGTTTGGTAACTTATTTGGGTTCCAGATATATGGGATGGGTTTAGATCCTGGGACAATATTATTTATAGGGATAGAGACCGATACCGTAGCATCCCAAACTCGTCAGGTTTTCCATTCTTTTTATGAAGAGATGAGTGTAGAAAATAAGATCCCCCATAATGCTAAAAACCTGTTTATAGATTTAGCTGAAAGTATTGCTGGTAGTCTTAATGTGACCAACTGCTATGTATGTGGAGGTACTAACATGGGAGACCAATGGCCCTGGGAAGCAAAGGAGGTAATGTCCGGTTCTGAGACAATTGAACAAATAATATCTTCTCAATATCAAATGAGTGTTAGAGGTAAATCTGAGTGGCGATTAAAGACCTCCATCATAGGTTATGTTTGCATAGCAAGAAAAGGAATAATGTTTAATACATCTGTAGGAGAACTAACTTGTCTAGGGCAAAAAGCTTATGATGATACTACACAGAATACAACCTGGTGGTCGGCTTCAAATGTCTCAGAACCACCTAACCCGTTTGTAAGTTATGCCAATTTAAAGGACTTGTGGTTTGATCTATCTATCACATCTAGTTGGAAAGCCCCAGCAAATTTGTACTGGATCTGTGGTAAGAAGGCCTATTCGGAGTTACCACAGGACTGGGAAGGGGCATGTGTGTTAGGTATGCTCAAACCATCCTTCTTCTTGTTGCCTATTGAAACAGGAGAGACGTTGGGAGTTAAAGTATATGATGTGAATCATAGGAAGAAAAGGGGACCCCTAGAGATAGGTACCTGGGAAGATAATGAATGGCCTCCCCAGCGTATCATAGATTATTATGGGCCAGCCACTTGGGCAGAAGATGGTACTTTCGGATATAGAACCCCAATATATATGCTCAACCGCATTATAAGGTTACAGGCAGTGGTTGAGATAATTACCAATGAGACATCACAAGCACTCAATCTCCTAGCGAAGCATAATACTAGGATGAGGACAGCCGTTTACCAGAATAGATTAGCTTTGGATTATCTATTGGCAGTAGAGGGAGGTGTATGTGGGAAGTTTAACCTAAGCAATTGCTGTCTTCAAATAGATGATGAAGGGCAAGCAATAGCTGAGCTTACTAGCCATATGGTTAAACTAGTGCATGTGCCTACTCAGGTATGGAAAGGGTATAATCCAAGTAGTTGGTTTGGTAATTGGTATGAGCAGTTTGGAGGACTTAAGGCATTGGTAGGTGGAGTCATGCTAATCTTAATGCTGTGTCTTCTCCTACCATGTCTTGTTCCTTTGGTAGTTAGGTCTGTGCAGGGCATTATAGAAAATATAGCAGAGAGAAAGGCTGCTGCACAGATAATGGCCATATATAGATATGAGGCTCTAGATCAGGGAGAACTAGTGCAGGAAGAAGAATGTTGAGGGATTCACATCATTAGTTGCAAAGTCTGGTCTGGTTCATGGCAACCTGAGGTATATGCAAACTAAGGTTAAGTGATGCCTCCGTAATTGTGAAAATATCAGAGGCATCAAAGGGGGGAATGTGGTGGAATCTCGGTAAAAATAAATTTAGTAAGCCGAGATTACCACGTGGCATGTGTACGTGCATATACTGGTGTATCGGTCGGTTGGTTGCACGTGGCAAAGATACGAACAGTAGTGTACGTACCGGATGTAGTATTCCCCTCCTCTTGTGCTGGGCAAGCCATGCGGTCAAGCAGGAAGTTAGTTCTTGTTCGTTTGATTGGGAAAGAGAATGTGTGGGTGGAGCTTATTATGGGAGGAGTTACATGCTTATATAAGGAGCCTACACTATTGTCCGGGGCTCAGAACTTGTTGTATTTTGGTGACATTAGTCCCTCTGAGTCCCGATCGGTGAACCGAATAAAGAATCTCTTCCTTCCTGAAGAAACCTGTGTCCATCTCTCTGTGCTTTGCTTCCGTCAGTTTCTCCGGTATCAACATCACCCTTATATGCTGTGTAAAGCATACTTTTTAATTTATTTTGGAACTGCTGCCTCCTTTCCGACTTGCGGTAATTCGGTAATATTTCAGGCACTTTCTGCTTATACTGGGGGTCTAGTAGCGTGGACACCCAGTACAGGTCGTTCTCCTTCAGCCTTTTTATATGAGGGTCCCTCAACAGGCACGACAGCATGAAAGACCCCATTTGCACAAGGTTGGATGCCGAGCTACTCATGTCCCGTTCCTCGTCCTCAGGTATTTTACTGAAGGTATGTTCTTCCCCCCAGCCACGTACAACACCACGGGTACCAGATAAGTAACAACGAGCACCCTGGGATGCCTGTTGTGGTTGGTCTTCCTCCTCCTCCTCAAAGCCACATTCCTCCTTTGACTCCTCTTCCTCACAATCCTCTTCCAGCGTTGCCGCAGGTCCAGCAAGCGATGCTGATAAGGCTGTTTCTGGTGGTGATGGTGACCACAACTCTTCCTCTTCACGCTCATCTACGGCCTGATCCAGCACTCTTCACAGGGCACGCTCCAGGAAGAAAACAAATGGTATGATGTCGCTGATGGTGCCTTCGGTGCGACTGACTAGGTTTGTCACCTCCTCAAAAGGACACATGAGCCTACAGGCATTGCGCATGAGTATCCAGTAACGTGGCAAAACAATTCCCAGCTCCGCAGAGGATGTCCTAGCACCCCGGTCATACAAATAGTCGTTAATGGCTTTTTCTTGTTGGAGCAGGCAGTCAAACATTAGGATTGTTGAATTCCAACGTGTCGGGCTGTCGCAAATCAAGCACCTCACTGGCATGTTCTTTCGCCGCTGGATATCTGAAAAGTGCGCCATGGCCGTGTAGGAACGCCTGAAAGGGCCACACACCTTCCTAGCTGTAGATGCAAATATCCATTTTGATATCTATCCTAGCTGTCCATATAAGAGTTAATTTGAACAAAGAATGAATTTGGCATTTCATCTTTATTTCTCGGAAAAAGGATTTGTATAAAATCCTTTTTGCTGGAAAAATACTGATTTCGAAATGTTCTTGTTAATTGTCCAATATATCGGTATTTGTAAATATCTGGTTTTAATCAAATATGTGATACGTTATATGACGAAAGATTATAACTAGAAACAGCTGTTTATAACTTGTGAAAAACAAATGATGTCACTAATGCTCATGGCCCCCACCGACATGAAAATGGGGTATAAATGCATATGACTGTATAATAAACTTTGAATTGGTTATTGAACAAGTCTCTGCTATTCATTTCCAATTTCCAGAGCTCTGAATGAGTTGGCAAATATCCATCATCCACAAAGGGTCCGGGCTGATTTTATCCCCAACAAACTGGTGTCAGAAGTTTTGGGGGCAATTGGTCGGAGTGGCGATGTCAGGTAAGGGGTTCTTTGAAGACCTTCTTTACCTGCATCTCCTATCACCCACACATTGCTTTGTTATTTATTGGGGTTTCTTACTATTTTAATTTTTTAAAGGGGATTTTCAATGCATAATGTCTTTAGTAGACATGGTTTTTTTAAGTCTCAGGTAGACTTGTTTAACTCCTTTGGTAGGAGGAGTGCCTTTGGCAGGCGGTTTTGTGCACAATTATCTGGACTTTTCCTCTTTGTTAGGGGTTCACCTTTGGCAGGTGGTAAAAGTGTGTATGGGAGACGTCCCATGGTCCCTCTTTGTAAGGGTTGCCTTTTGTAGGTTGTAAAACTGGTTTTCAGTCTTGGCAGACTGAGTTGTTGTATATGTACATGTAACTTTTGCAAACAGTTTATGTACATGTTTATGTACATGTCACTTTTGCAAAGAAAGTTTATTAACGAAAAAAAAAAAAAAATAAAAAATAAAATAAAAGTGGTTTTAACCCTGTATGATGGATGTTTGGCATTACTCAAGCTTGCTACTTTATGTGCTGTTTTATTTGACTGTGCAACTTTGATTTTAAGCATGAAGTCTGTGATAAGGGGGTTAAGATAAATAAAATGGGAATGAGGCTGTTTTTAACAACTCCAAACCATTACTCCCTCCTGATTATACCCAGCCTGTCCCCTAAAGACAATAATGATTTGGGTGCTATCCTTGCTGTGATAAGTTAGACCTACCCAAGCAGGAACAAGGGGTTCCCACTGCTCCATAAAGCTCCCTTTTACCACCTGCCCAGGAAGAAAGGATTGGCAGCTCCTCTGAAGCCCTGAGGGTGTCCAAACCAGGTATGAGAATTAAGGGAATAAAATAATTGAGGGAATGTCAAAAGTACATGTAAAGGTGATGATAAATAAAAGAAAAAAATAGAGGTTCATTAAGGGGGTCTACAAATTCATGTTGTAAATGTAGATGATTATAAATTAATATGAAATTTATATTTTCAGCACATGCTTCATTTCGTGCTGTAAACTAACTTGCTTGCTACAGGTACCTGACATGTTGTAAATGCTTTAAATTGTATGTATTCTGTAGCATTGTGAAAATCTGTAAATTGTTGTCTGGGGATGCAGAGATTTTATTGATTGTGACCCAAATGGTGGACCCCCTGTGCAGAAGTGGGTTTGAAATTTTGGTCATAGAATGTAGGATCAGAAACCATGGACAAAGGTTTTTACCTGTGTTTTTATGACTTTTGGGAACTCAAATTGACCGGTCAAAATTTCCCATGCTTTTAACATGGAGTAGTATAAATATTTTGAGTGTTTGAGAGTTCTGACAAATGCAGGTGATACCATGTCTGTGTAATCTGGTCCAAATGTTCTATAAGCGTATAGGAGAGAAATTCTATTGATAAGGTACATATGTTGCAACTGGTTAATGCAAGTGTTATACAAATGTTTAAGTTAAACGCGTTATATGGCCATACGGGATCCCTTCTTTAATAAGAAAACCATTGGTACCAGAACTCCTAAATAATAAAATCAAATAAAAATAAAAAAAAATATACAATAATATGTTCTGAATACAGCTGTTAAAATTTTATTCTGTGTAAATGGTGATTGTGATAAATGTGTTTTGGTTACTCATTTTAAAGTATGCAGTTTGATTGTCATGTATGTTAATGGGTAATTTGCTGTGCTATTCTAAATTATATTTGAATAAGTTTGTCTCAGTATTGACACAGATGGAAATGGCAGCGTAATAATCTATGAAATAATGGACTTCTTGCCAAAATTCGACTTTCTAGTCCAGCTGCCAGGTTTTCTGATCTTAAAGCAGTACTGCTTGCATAGTTGCAGAATGCACAAACAAGGGAAACCTACATTATGTCTGTGTTTCTTTTGGGTGTGACATTTAATAATTTATTTTGGATTGAGTTAATTGCCTGTCCATTAATGGGTTTTTGTGTTGGGATGTCTGCTGGATATCTGCTACATTCGTTGTGTTCTGTGTTATAAGAGGACATGTGTGATATTACAATGAGTATGAAGACTATTTAAAGAATATTTGCATGTCATTAACGCAAGCTTTTAGTGTCTTTTTACAACAGATTAAATGCTGATCAGCTCACGAAAAAGGGGCCCCTGGAAAAAATCTGCTTCTCAAAATCGTGGATCTCTCATTCTTCATATTATTAGGGGAGTATTTAGCGTTATCTTTAACATAAACAATTGTTATGTTATATGGTTATTTAACAAGAAAAAAATTAATGGATATATAGGATAAGTTTTTTCCCAGATTAAGATTAATCTTATATGCCTCATTGATTATAGCAAAATGATGAAATGGTATTTTTAATAGAGATCAGACAATTTATTTTGAGGCAATTCTAAACTACTGTATTATATTTGTATTGGTATATTGAAAGCATTTTACAGACCCAGGAGAGAATAAATAATATAATAATTCTAAAAGGAACCATACTATGGGAAGAGGTCACCCTATTAACTCTCTAAGGGGTTAAACTCATTTTTGATAAGCATATAAAGTTTAGTTTTTGTGGTTAGTCTTTTGATACTCAATTTGAACTCAATTGAAGTATAACAACCATATCCTTATAGGTGTAGGAAACGGCTGCAATATGATTTTAATATTTGCAATATTTGCAATATATTTGATATGCAATATGATTTTAATATTTGCAATATATGTTTTCAATGTATTCTAACAATAGAAAAGTAACTAACTGCATTACACCTATGACCCAGACTGTCAGTATTGCAAACCCTGTAGGAAGACTCTGCTTTCACTGTTTATGTACTAATTCTTCAAAAGCTTATTAATATTATATCTGTGTGGTACACTAAGAAGTGTACACAAAGAGGGGGTGTGAGTTAGGTAATCTCGACCTGCATATGGAATATGCTTCATGAGAAAGATACAGCAGGTTGTTTTGTTATGCTTCATGAGAAAGATACGGCAGGTTGTTTTGTTATGCTTCATGAGAAAGATACGGCAAGTTGTTTTGATATAAAGAAAGAGGGAAAAGTATGTTGTATCGGTCACAAAGGATTGTGATCTTAAGCAGACGAGACAAGGACATTTGGGAGGTGATAGGAGATTGAATCAGACAAGTTTTGGAGGCAGAGGTAGAGAATTTTATCAAAGGGTCTAACTTTTGTAGAGGTGGCAACTTCAGCACTGTTTTAATTGTTTTAATTGTGGAGAGCAGGGGTTCACCCCAAGGTACTCGTGGTGAACCCGGTCAAGCTGGCCCCACTGGTACTCCTGGTATTGCTGGTGCCCCTGGCTTCCCTGGTGCCTCTGGCTTCCCTGGTGCCTGTGGTGCTCCTGGACCCACCCTGGCAGGTTCCTCAATACCAACCACAGCTTCCAACCTATACCCACACCCAATAACCTCAGCCTAGTACACAGATGGTTCATGTTCTTAATGTTTTATATATAGATAAAACAGTATTAATGCTGGCTCTTAGGGAAAGTATAAGCTGAAGTTGAGATGTAGACATTGTTTGCAAAAGGCTGCACAATGTGAAATAACTAAAATAAAATAGGATAATAATAAGTATGCTTAGTCAATTTGTAACGTGGTATCATAGAGGCATCTGCAATAAAATAAGTGAGTTTACAAGACCTGACAAGTGAGGGCAACTTCATATAACATATGTCTACAGTTTGCTGCCCCTTCCTTATCAGAGACCACTTGCAATTTTAGCAAAGCAAGACAACTCTGTCTTAAACAAAGCACTTTGCAACAACAGTAATTCATTTTGTTTCTCCTATTTCATTCCTAGTTGTTCTGAAAAAATAAATATTGTTTAAGTGGGATAACTGTATGGAGGTTCCACCATGTATTAAACATGATCACACACATACAGAACTGGTGGCTTTTTGGACATCGGGATCTATAAAAGGCTTTGGTTTAAAAAAATGTTACCTGGGTCCACAACATTTTTGACAGAATTCAGCATTCCAATTCTATTAAAGTAATTAATTGGGATTATCAAATTAAGGTTTAAGTTTAAGAACAGTATTTTATTAGGAATTATTAGGAATTATTCCAATATGTATATGCTAGTGTTTTAGTACTCAACAAGCATTTATATAGAATGAGTGCTTCTCTCATCTCTAAAGGGAAATTATGTATTACAATTGTATAAAGGACAATGCAATGAAATATAAGCAAAGCTAAGAGAAGTACATGTTACACAAGTTAAGGGTTTAACTTTAGTCTCTAATTTGAGTTTAGCCTAGATAATGAAGTTATTGATGTCGTACTGATCCTTGTGTTTGTATGATTATAGAGACCATACTGGAGTATTTGTGCCGCCTGATATTTGGGACTACACACCAATCTCTCTGGCTGACCTACCTGCCTACCTACCTACCTTTTTTTGCAATTAAATCTGTTTGGTCAAAATCCATGCTGGCCGAAGAAACTAAAATGCTTACTTATGAGTACATAGACTGACTTGGAAAGTCCTGAAGGTGCAGTGCTGTCTAATGCCGCTATGTCTGTATTAACCCTTTCAACAATTGGGGTGTTGCACAGAGCATTGTGGTGAACATCCAGCAAACAGAAGAATTAAGAACTATGTGGAAGCTGACATTGTCTTGTTGTCAGCCATATTGCTACCCTTAGCTATGTTATGGTGTCTAAGATTATGGAACAAAGTTTATGGTGTCTAACATTCTTTATTCTCCTTGAAAGACTTATTCTATTTTTTTAGGACTATGCTGGACTATGCTGGACTATTGAACTATTTTGTTATTTTTATTTTTGTAGAGTTAGCCGGAGAGAGAGGAAGTGTTAACTTATTCAGGCATGGATGTACTATGCGTGTCATTGATGTATGTTGAGTGTACCAAGGATGGATTCCCATTTATTAAGTGTGGATATGACTGGACCATCGAAATAGGGATGTAATTAGGAGACATAGGATGCAAGGTCATGATTGGGATTATTGTTAGAATTACAAACTGATTATAAGTTATCTCATGATTTAATATGTAAATGGGCCTTTTGAAACTAATCAAGAAATGTTTCCCAATCCCGATACCCAGCTATTTACTTACAAATGCAGGGTTTTATAAGTCACTAATGCTGTCAACGTGAGGGGATGGCCCTCACTCAGAGTTTCCCCAGATGTGCTTTTTTCCTCAAATATGAGTTTTTGCCACTGGGTTTTTTGACCTGGCCCCAGATCACCGGGTGGAATGGTAATCCAAGACCCTGGTCCAAAGAGGGGATGGATCTTATTCCCGTTTTGACTATACGAGCTTACATTTTGAATTGTAATAATAATAATATTCCCGTTGTTGGGAATAACACTTTGCCTTCACAAATACACTTTGCCTATATTGACCCAAGACTCAAGATACAGATAACATGATGTACACTTAAAACAGACAATTGAAAAAGCTGAAATCAACAGCTCGAACTCCTCTTAAAGGGAAAACCTATGGCACAGAGCAAATGGGGGAAATCGAGGTGAAGAAATAATGAAAGTCCCGCAGACGTGATTAGCACGTCTGAATATACCTCCTCTTGTTTCTCTGCCGCAGGCCTCCCATGGATATTTACCGTAAGATAGATCATGATATGATCTAAGAGGGGAACTGTAGATGCAAATATCCATTTTGATATCTATCCTAGCTGTCCATATAAGAGTTAATTTGAACAAAGAATGAATTTGGCATTTCATCTTTATTTCTCGGAAAAAGGATTTGTATAAAATCCTTTTTGCTGGAAAAATACTGATTTCGAAATGTTCTTGTTAATTGTCCAATATATCGGTATTTGTAAATATCTGGTTTTAATCAAATATGTGATACGTTATATGACGAAAGATTATAACTAGAAACAGCTGTTTATAACTTGTGAAAAACAAATGATGTCACTAATGCTCATGGCCCCCACCGACATGAAAATGGGGTATAAATGCATATGACTGTATAATAAACTTTGAATTGGTTATTGAACAAGTCTCTGCTATTCATTTCCAATTTCCAGAGCTCTGAATGAGTTGGCAAATATCCATCATCCACAAAGGGTCCGGGCTGATTTTATCCCCAACACTAGCCTGCTTCAGGATGTCCTGTAAGCCTGGGTACTTATGCACAAAGCGTTGTACGATCAGATTACACACATGTGCCATGCACGGCACATGTGTCAACTTGCCCAAATTCAATGCCGCCAAAAAATGTCTTCCGTTGTCACAAACCACTTTGCCTATCTCCAGTTGGTGCAGAGTCAGCCACTGATCCACCTGTGCGTTCAGGGCGGACAGGATTGCTGGTCCGGTGTGAATCTCTGCTTTCAGGCAAGTCAACCCCAAGATGGCGTAACACTGCCGTATCCAGGATGTGGAATAGTACCTGGGGAGCTGGGGGGTGCCATTGATGTGGAGCAAGACGCAGCAGCAGAAGAGGACTCAGCCGAGGAGGTTATGGAAGAGGATGGAGTAGGAGGAGTAGAGGAGGTGGCAGCAGGCCTGCCTGCAAGTCGTGGCGGTGTCACCAACTCCTCTGCAGAGCCACGCAGCAGGTTTACCCAATGCACAGTGTAGGTGATATACCTGCCCTGACCATGCTTTGCAGACCAGGTATCAGTGGTCAGATGGACCCTTGCCCCAACACTGTGTGCCAGACATGCCATTACTTCCTTTTGCACAATGGAGTACAGGTTGGGGATTGCCTTTTGTGCAAAGAAATTTCGGCCGGGTACCTTCCACTGCGGTGTCCCAATAGCTACAAATTTTGGGAACGCCTCAGACTCCACCAGCTTGTATGGTAAAAGCTGGCGGGCTAAGAGTTCAGACAAGCCAGCTGTCAGATGCCGGCAAGGGGGTGACTTTGTGACATTGGCTTCTTATGCTCAAACATGTCCTTGACAGACACCTAACTGTGGGCAGATGAGCAGGAACTGCTCAAGGCGAGAGACGGAGAGGCGGATGGTTGAGAGGGGGCAAGGAGGACAGCAGTGGTTGACGTGGCTGAAGATGCTGGACCAGGAGGAGGATGGCGGCTTTGAGTTTGTGTGCTGCTTGTACTCATGTGTTGATCCCATAGGTGTTTGTGATGTGCGATCATGTGCCTTTGCAAAGCAGTTGTACCTAGGTGGGTGTTGGACTTCCCACGACTCTTTTGGCACAGGTTGCAAATGGCATCGCTGTTGTCAGAGGCAGACACACCAAAAACATGCCACACTGCTGAGCTCTGCAATGACGGCATTCTGGTGGTTGCAACAGCATGCGTTGATTGGCGTGCTGTCTGGCTGACCCCGGGTGCCAATGCATGCTGTCTGACTGTGCCACTAGCTCCTTGCGACGACCTCCCCCTGCTTCCAACTTGTCTCCTCCTCCTCTCTGTCTCCCCATCTGAACTTTCCCCCTGTTCTTCTTCTCTTCTAGCGGGCACCCACGTGACATCCACGGACCCATCGTCATCATCAACCGCTTCACTTGTATCTGACAACTCAGCAAAGGAAGCAGCAGCGGGTACAACATGATCATCATCACACCGTACGTCCATGTGTGTAATGCTGCCTGACTGAGACATATCCCTGTTATCTACATCCTCTGGCAATAATGGTTGCGCATCACTCATTTCTTCCAACTGATGTGTAAATAACTCCTGTGACAGATCAAGTAAACCGGCTGTGGTGCTAGTGTTGGTGGAGGTGGCAGGTGGGCGAGTGGTAACTTGAGAGGTGCCCGAAGCTAAGCTGGTGGAGGATGGTGCGTCAAGGTTCCGAGCAGAAGCTGTAGAAGATTGGGTGTCCTGTGTTAGCCAGTCAACTATGTCCTCAGAACACTGGGCATTATTCTAGGGCCAAAGGGAATCACAGCACCACGACCACGACGGCCCCTGCAGGGTGGCCTGCCTCTGCCTGTCATTTTTTTTTCGATTAGTGGTACTATGCGTGCAAGCTACTGTGACAACAGATATGAGTGGCACTGTGCACTGGCAGAAGTTGGCAGAGTAGACGCTGTAGGCCTGACACACACGCTTGCAGACAACTAACTGCTATTCAATCTATTACAGTTTTTTTTGTTTTTTTTATGTCCACTACTGTTACACCAGATATGAGTTGCACTGGTTTGACATTGTGCCCTGGCAGGCCCTGAAACGCACACGTGTGAAGGAAACTGACTGCTATTATTTCACAGTCAAATTTCTAGTTTTTTTTTTAATGTACACTACTGTTACACCAGATATGAGTTGCACTGGTGTGACACTGTGCCCTGGCAGGCCCTGAAACGCACACGTGTGAAGGAAACTGACTGCTATTATATTACAGTCAAAAAAGTGTTTGTTTGTTTTTTTAAATGCAAGTTATTGTGACACCAGATATGAGTGGTGGCACTGGGCAAGTGGGCACAGTATACGCTGTGAGCCTGACACACGCTGGCAGGCAGGCAACTGCAATTAGATTACACAGGGAAAAAAAAAGACGACTGATGTTCTAGCCCTAAAAAGGGCTTTTTTGGGTACTGTCCTTACAGCAGAGATCAGATGAGTCCTTCAGGACTGTAGTTGACACTGAATACACTAGCCTAGCTTTCGATTTCCCTATTAAATCAGCAGCAGCTACACTGCCCCTCCTCTCACTAAGAATGCAGCTTGCAAATTAATCTAAAATGGATGCTGTCCAGGAGGTGGGATGGTCTGGGAGGGAGGGTCTGATGCTAATTGGCTGGAATGTGTCTGCTGACTGTGAGGTACAGGGTCAACGTTTACTCAATGATGACGAATAGGGGGCGGACCGAACATCGCATATGTTCGCCCACCGTGGCGAACGCGAACAAGCTATGTTCGCCGGGAACTATTCGCCAGCAAACTATTCGGGACATCTCTATTCACCAATTATTTTTTGCCAAATGTTCACAAATTGGCCTGACATATATATATATATATATATGTTCACTGAAAGACACAAGGTAAAATCAACCGAACTAAACGCTTCACATTATACACCAAGCGTATAGCCTCTTTTGAGAACACAACTCGCAAGATCTAAAATGATTTGGGGATATACAATACTTCTTAAAGCTAACTTTGTCGAATGAGAGGTTTCCCTATGTTGTAATGGTTTTCCACCAAATGGATCCTTTGCCTGACTGAACATACACTTTAAATAGGAGCCCATTAAAGATGAGAATGACTGTTTGCAAGATTGCCTCCTGAACAATCCCAAGAACTGCTTTCAGATGTTGCTTGGTTTTTCAATCTCTGGCAATTTTAGATTTGACAGACTTCTCAACACAAGCCGTCGAGTTAATGGAGCAGGTAATATTGAACTTTATATTTACTACTTTCTCAAAGGTTACTTTAAAGTTTAAAAGACTGTCAAATGCATACTGCGATCTACCGAATGATATGATTTGTGCCGTTCATATTTCTGATTCTCACGTACGTATCATTTCCACCGAACACTTTCTTCACTTTAAGCCCATAACACTTGGCTGATTCTACAGTCTACTAATATGTACGCATGTTTCCTGATGAAACTACCTGCCAAACTACTGAACATCCATATTTTGGAGAACACATCATAATCTGTTTACCTGCCTTCGGGACTGTACCACACGAACAGAATTGGAAAGTACTCAGTTTGTTTATTTCGACTACTTCTTCTGATTTAACAAATTCAACTGAATCCTTATTAGGAAAACTTCATGAATATTTACAAAGTTTTTCATCAAAAGATGTTCATTTGCATGGATCCTTACTGGATATTATTTCACCTAACTTTTCTGATGAATGGGATATATTTACATTGTTACTTCATTAGTTTTTTTTTTTTTTTTTTCACAGTATCCATTTATGGGCTTTACCTCACTAATACCCATTCTAGTGAGTGGTTTCATGCAAATGTTTTCCTAATGGCATATAAACGCCGTGTGTTTGTTTTGAAAACTCTCTATTGAGTTGATCTTAATCATTCGTGAAGTGGGATCCCTCGACTGATTCGGAATATGAATGGATGTATTCAAACTCAATTCGTATGGATTACTATTCGAACGTAAGTTATCACTTTGACAAATTCTGTGTGATTTACTATGAAACTCTATTCTTTTATTTTATTTTATTTATTTATTTTTGTATTTTTTTTAGATAATGAATATCGTATTTTACTATAATTGGATTGCTCCAGTACAGTTACATATATAATCAATATATAACTCAGAGAGGTAGAAGTAATTTGCTAATAAAACATGTTGTTTTAAAAAGCCATAATTGTGTCGTATTTCAGTACGCTATAACGTAATGCATTTAAAAAAAAAAAATGTATTAAAAGATTTGCATGATACATAAAGAACGTTTAGCAAGCGATATGTCTGGTATTGATACAACAATACATTATAATTTCATAGCATAACAGTGTCATTTAGTCATTTCTAACAATACATTGCGTTTCTAGTTGACTTGAATGCAATAATAACATAACCTAGAATAGTATTATATTAGAACATTAGAGCATAGACTGTGCTATTTCTTGTATTTTTTAATAACATGACTTTGTGTAAAGTGGTCACTAAAACGTGGGTTGGCATGGCTCTAGAGGCTAGAACAGATTTTGATACCAATATGTGTTGACCCTTTGTGATAGGTTAGGATTGAGAGGGGGGAGGGGGGTGGATGGAGGGTGGTGGTGTAGGATTTGTAGATCGACCTTTCTCTTTCAGAAAGTGATGGGTTCGGTTGCTGCCTAGGGTGGAGAGTTGCCTGCTTTTTCCAGGTAAGTCTGCCATGGTTGCCAGCATGTTAAGTAGATTTGGTACCGGTTTGATAAGGAGTAATCTACTTCTTCCATTACCTTCAGTGTTTCTACCTTTGTTATCCATTCTCTTATAGTAGGGGCTTGTGTTTTTTTTCCAATGCATAGGAATTAAGAGGTTTGCTGCGGTTAGGAGGTGGTTCAGGAGTGTACATTTGTCTCTAGGTATGGGGATGGAATATAGAAGGAATATTGTCACTTTTGGTGTAATTGTATGCCTGTGATCAGGTGAATTAGTGTCAGTATGCATGTCCAGAAGCTTTGGATTACCACGCATCGCCGCCAGATATGCCCTGAGTTACCTTGTGATTGACCGCATCTCCAGCATGTGTCCGGGGTATTGGGAAAGAGATGCTGGAGGTGTGAGGGCATGTAGTGCCATCTAGACACTCGTTTGTAATTACCCTCGTGGATAGCATTGCTGACTGAGGTGCGGAAGATGTTGGTCATTATGTTTTTGTGTTCGTCTTCATTGAATGTAATATTGAGTTCTGCGGCCCAATGGGATAGGAATTTCGGATATGTTGGTGCTTCTTTTTGTTGTAGTAGTTTATAGAAAATGGATAGATTTTTTTTAATGCTTTGGGCGCAGCATGTTGTTTTGTATATGTAAGTTCTCTATTGCCCTTCAAAAGAGAAGGATTTGATTTGAAGAGGTGTGTTAGTTGGGAGTAGCTAAATCTTTGTAAGGGGGTATGGGGTGTTATGGTTTGTAAGACCTCTGTCATGGGTTTCAAACCCTGAGTATTGAGCAGAGAACCTAGTCTAAGGTAGGGCAGATTATGGTCTGTGGCACCTTGGGCATGGAGGGGCTTGGGTATGGGGAAAAGCGGTGACGGGTGGGCTGAGACATTATGTTGTGATCAGAGTTTGCTCCATACCTTCAGTGTGGCCGGTATAGTGGGGTGGCATGTGTATTTTGGTGCGAGGGATGGACCTGCCCTCTCCTGCCATGGGATTGTACATATCTGGTCCTGGAATCCCAGACTTTCTAGGTACACCCAGTGTTTCGGATTCTTGGGATTTGCCCATTCATAGATTCTGGTTAGGATCGTAGCTTTGTGGTACTGTTCGATGTCGGGCAGCCCGAGACCACCCTGTAGCTTTGGGCATGTGAGGATTTTAAGTGCAATCCTCGGATGCTTATGGGACCATATGGAGGTGTTGAAGTGATGGGTTATAGTCTTAAAGAAGTGGCCGGGGATGGCGATGGGTAAGGTTTGCATTAGGTAGAGAATTTGGGGTAGTGTGTTCATTTTCAGTATATGTGTGCGGCATAGCCATCCAAACAGTAGTTTATTCCATTTGGCCAGGTCTTCTTTTATCGTCTGTAAGAGGGCTGGGAAGTTGAGTGAGTATGTTTTTGTGAGGTTATGTGGTAAGTAGATTCCCAGGTACTTTACTGCCGTTTTGGCTGAAACTATTTATACTTTTATCATTATAAGCAAACACACATATATTCTGACCAAGAATTCCCTTTACAGTATTATTTTTTATTTCCTCCTGTTATTTTGGTTCCAATGTTTTCTACATGAAGGCAAATATCTCTAAGCAAATGCCATACACATTTTATTGGTACTACATGCTAGTCAATATTTTTCTTTACGAACAAATGTTTTTTATAATTAAAATTGCAGTTTTTTTATTTTTTATTATATGCTGTCTGCAAGATTGACACAGTGATTCAACTCGGAACATTGCACCAATCCCTCACTACTCATTTCACAGGTTTTATGCTATAAATGACTAGATCTGTAGAAATATTGAAAATACATATGTTAGATCTCCGCGGGGTCTCAATACGTTGGGTCGCTGCGCAGAACTGCTGATTTACAAGCAACAGGTTTTACAACACAATTTGTGAACAAGTTTGGTTAGTCACATGTATATAGTTATTCCCCTTATGTATAAGATCACTGAGATGTCTCAATTACAAGGGTCATCACATTAATCTGTGTTTAAATTTTTCCAGCTCTCTCTCTCAATGCCTTTTTCTTTTTGGAAAAAAGTTTTATCACACCAGCAACGATGAAAGTTTTCTTTATTATTATTTTTTCTCTTTTGCCCCTCCTTCCCTTAATATATTCCTACCCTCTCCAAATCAAAACACTGACAAACAAAGATCAATCAAATTCCAGTGAGATAAATGTTAATGTTCTTTGTGTCAACCAAATTTCTAACCAAATTGCACCAACAATCTTGGCTATGAGGTTCCCAAATATACAGACTGATCATAAAATCAATATAATAAAATTAGTAAAATTTTCATCTCTCAACACGAGAAGTCTTAA
The DNA here is from genome assembly GCF_036172605.1 of Pelobates fuscus. NCBI lineage: Eukaryota > Metazoa > Chordata > Amphibia > Anura > Pelobatidae > Pelobates > Pelobates fuscus. The sequence continues at coordinate 108,938,271 of NC_086321.1, read as the reverse complement.
TACTACCATAAAAGATGGCTCCTTTTGAAAGATGGCAAAAAAACAATCTTCAGGTGTGGTTTGCATTCAGGAAACCCACTTTAAAAAACAAAAAAATCCTTACTTGATAGCTAAAAGATACACTACACAATTTCATTCTACTTTTCATAAAAAAAGCAAAAAAAATCTTGTATAACTGAAAAAATCCTAAAAGATAAAAATGGTAGATAAGCTAGACCAAAATACTAATTGTATGGTATCACTAAACTTTGATTAAAAATGGACAGAACTTAGCGCAGAACTGCAAAGATGGGGACAATTTGAGTTTTCCTGGCTATGTAGAATAGCTGCGTTTAAAATTATTTTTTTTCCAAAATTACTGTACTTGATACGCACTATACCAATTCACGTCCCTAACTCCTTATTCAAAAAAGTCCACTCAGACATGATCAAATATATTTGGCAAAACAAAAAAAGCTGAATCAACCTCCCAACACTACAGAGACACTGCAAATTTGGAGGTTTAGGAGTCCCAGACTTTAAAAACTATTTCACTGCCTATAGCTATGGTCGCATTGCCCAGCAGGCATATGGGATGTAAGGCCCAGTCCCTGCTGATGGATGGATTTAGAGGTACGCCCATCAACAGCAGGCTCTTGGCCAGGGTCTGAGAATGGCTACCCATGTGTCTTAGGTCAAGCGCAGGCAGCCTTTGGCTGGGGTCTTCCTGGGGTCTCGGACGGTGCTGTCCAGGTACGTGTAGACCATAATGTCTAATCAGGGTTCAAGGTGACCATCTGGTCAGGAAAGGTCGAGGCCAGTTCGCCCACATTTGCTTGTGGATCTCCTGATCCAAAGGCTTACTGATCCAGTAGTGTATGAACTGGGAGAAAATCCTGAAATATTCCAGTACACCACAAATATAGAACTGGGGCTCACCCAGTGATAAACCCTCCAGGAACCTACCCTCTGGAAGATAGTGGGCAGAGACAAAGCAGGCCAATCACTGGACTAGAGACAGCTGGCTCGGTAAACCAAAGTTAGGTAATACAATGGTACATTCTGTCAGTTTGATGTAGGGGGCTCACCCCTAGTGGTAATGCTCAAAGAAACCGAGTAATGACATTCTGCAATATTCTGGTACGCCACAAATACATAACAATTGGGGCTCACCCAATGAAAAGTCCTCCAGGGACATACCCTGTGGAAGCTAGTGGGCACCGACAAAGTGGGCCAATTGGGGGCTGGAATGTTGACAGCCGTCTCTGTAAGGCTAATGTCATGGTAGGTTCTGTTAGTGTGACGTAGGGGCTCACCCTAGTGGTAATGATCATACACCAAATACATGAGGGATGAACACTATGATTATTACCGCTAGGGCGAGCCCCTATGTCACACTAACAGGACCTACCATGACATTGGCTTACGGAGATGGCTGTCTCCGTAAGCCAACCGCTACTACCGCGAGATCCAAGATGGCCACCGTGAGCGCTCGTAGGACTGGCGTCGACATTCACCATGGTCCCCGGACTCAGGGAGGCCGGGTAAGGCAGCCCCAGGGAACCTTCCAAGGACCTGAGCAGCAGAAGAAATACAAGAAACACACTAACTCAAACACATGACATAAATACAAAAAAAATCCCCAAAGCCTGTCAGAGGTAGGTTGGAAGAATAATAAGGAAACTAACAAAGGAACATATATATATAAAGGCCAGGAAAGGAAAAATTACAAGTATCAGACTCAATCAAATACATGGCAAGAAATACAATAAACTCCAAAAGCCTGTCAGAGAGAAATGGGGAGAATAATAAAGCAATGAGAAAGGAACAGATAAATATATAGGCCAAGGAAAACTACAAGGGACACACATTGACAGGCAAAGAAATCAGCATAAATTCCGCATAGTAAGTAAATCACAAACTCACAGGAACCCACATTAAAGCAGTATGCAGTGGTATTCTGACGTGTGCTGGTGAGGAGCAGAAAAGAATGAAAAATTATGTGTGGGGAGGGGAGTTTTATGGTGTCTATTTTTTGTATGATTGGTTGTTTTCTCTCTATGTTAATGTGCTGATGTGGAGTTCTAGTAAAGAGAGATTTAAGCAAATATGAAGCCTCCTGTCGTTATAAAATTGATTGGTACATGTAGAGACTTTGTCTTTTTTCAGCTTATTACTATAAATAATTCTTTGTAATTTATACATCTCAATGTATGTCAGTCTGAAATGTATCAGGTTTACTCATGGGAACACAGATAAGGCCTTTTTTCAAAACAGAGTAATGATCCAATTCAAGATGTTATCAGATAAATGAAATACTGCTGTCATCTACACTGAATCGGTGGTTTTGCAATGACATTTATCTTTCTTGTAACTCTTCTGTCCTCTGCGGATAGTTCTGTTCCTCTTGCGCCTCATGAGGTGACCCTGAATGACACATGTGGGCTGTTTGAATGTGTTCCTCTCTAAAGAAGACACCACTCTTGTCGTTTGGCTTTCTTGTTTTGATTCAATATCAGATGTTAAATACACCTGGTGGTATTTATAGTCCTGGTTGACTTTATCAAGTGTCTGTTTTTTTAACCTTATAAGGTCATTCTGATATTTATTGATGAGTACCATGAAAAATAGAAGGTCAATACACACACATTGGAACATACTAAAATCTGCAAAAAAATTACACTTTTGTTTTTATGCGCAAAAAAAGTGCTGGCTTGATAACGCGTAATGTTGTAGTATTGTGGGTGGGATTTACATACCATTATTTCAGCAGTTTCAAATACCATGCTTATGCCTATTTTTAAGGAATGCAATTACATTTCTAAAATGCAGATCCATAAAAATGTATGTATTGTCCACATACAGTAATTACATTTCTACCAAGCATCTCTACTCTATAGGGAACAGGTTGAAGGTTGCTTAAAGGTTCAGAGTTGTGTACTCTGAGTTCAAAGTCCTTTGTATATACTCCAACTGCTACTATTATGTTGTAAAGTATATGGGAGCATTTACAGTGTTTTAGGCAAAAATTATTCATCAATTGCTTTCAAGGAGAAAGGTTTCAAACACACTTCGAAGATATTAATTATCATAATCATTCAAAAAAATAATTGAAAATGAAGTAAAATTTATTTATTTTGTTGCACTAAAATAATGCTTCAAAAGTGGTCAATTAATTCTGTTCTTGCACGCATTGCTTCAGGCCATATTCTAAAACAAATCTACGTTGTTTCACCTATGCATTTTTATTGCTGGAAAGGTAGAAAGAATCCAGATGTGTTATTTAGCATTAATTCAGGACACGTATCTCAAGCTTTAAAACTCATAGTCGTATTCATGTTTATTTCTTGTGATAAACAGTTCCAGACACACACAGACTTTCTTTATGATGGCAGAACATTTTGCAAGCTAGCTAATGTGGAACCCCCACAAATCTGGGGGATAGCATTTTTACTCGCCAGGAATATTCATATTCAGTAAACTGGGAGTTGTTTATAACGTTAAATTTCAAGTAAGTGTGTGTGTGTGTGTGTGTGTGTGAAATTTTTCAAAACAAAAAAATATGCAAAAGGAGCAGTTCTTTATTTATCAGGTCACAGAAATTATTCCACATCAATGCATCTCTATGCAGAGCATGGAGATGATCAACATAGGTTCTGCACCGTCTGAGTGACGGTCAGTAGAGATGTTCCTAGGCAGCAATGTAAACACTGCCTTTTTCTCTGAAAAGGTAGCATTTACAGTGCTCAACCTACAGGGACAGGCTATAGACACCAGAACCACTACATTAAACGGTAGTAGTTCTGGTGACTATAGTGTCCCTTTAATACGAAGTCTTTCTCTCACCGGTCGACTCTAAATTACAGGGAGAGCAGGAGACACAAGTGAAGATGCATTTTGTTTGTGTTTTTCTCCCCCAAGCCCCTTTCATGTGTCACTTAGCCCCAGCCCCTTGTTTCTTTCTCCCCTTCCTCAGCCCTTCTGTTAGTCTCTTTCCCAGGCTGCAGCACCTCTGTGTGTCTCGTTCCTTACAGCTCCTCTGTGTGTTTCATTCTCCGCTTCCCCAGTCCTTCTGCGAGTCTCTTTCCTAGGTCCTAGCACCTCTGTGTGTCTCTTTCCCCATAGCTCCTCTGTGTATCTTTTGTTTATCTTTCTCAGCCCCACTGTCTCTGTCTCTTTCTCCCCATACCCAGCCGTGTCTTTTTTCTCCACAGACTCTCCATGTGTCGTTTTACTCCCTTGCCCCTACATGTGTCTCATTACCACCCGGCCCTCCATGTGTCTCATTACCGCCGCCACCCCTCCATGCTTCTAAATCCATCCCACCAGGGCTGCACAGCAAATGCTTTATAGGCATAGCAGGAGTTTATGGGAGTTATAGCTCAATTGCCATCTTTCAACTGTTGAAAATGAACAACTTAACATAACCATTAAACCTCAGTGATAACTTTCAGTGCAGCTGTGCTATTAGATGGGATGTACTGGGATATGAAAGGCAGCGAGGGGCAGCAAGGACAGAAAGGGGGTCTTACGATCTCCTATAATCCTTTGCAAGCAAAACTTAGTCCCAGTAAATTATGAGAATCGCGAAATTATAATAATATTAATAGAACTGTTAAAAGTAATCAATTATAATATCTGCTGTTGAATGTATGTGCTTCCATCACATCTGCCACTGCAGTGCATTATGGGAACGTTAGTTCAACATCAGCTTGAGTTTATTATATTCTGTAGATTAAGAACATTTTTGGTACAATTGGTTAAGTCCAAAACCAATTAAAGAGAAACTACTCTTAAAACAAGTTTAGATGATGGCAGAATGCACCTGTCACAAACATTCCTTGAAGACACATTCTAAAGGATAAAATTGCACACTTTAATTTCATTATTATGTGCAAACCAGGTCCAAGAAAAGTTAAGGCTGATGCCCTTCGAGTCAATTTGATATTGAGGAGGAACAAGAGCAGGAAATCTCTCCCATCATACTTCCTGAATGTATTATTGCTTCTACAGTTCTTTCTCTATCTTCTCCTCTTCTTTGTGCTATAATGGCAGCTCAGGCTCAGGCACCTAGTGAAAAGCCTCAAGATATGATGTTTATACCTTTCCCAGAAAGAAAGTAGATACTAAGAATGTTTCATGAAAATATGACAGCTGGACATCCTGGTATATATAAAACTGTGTCCGCTGTCACCAGATCATTTTGGTGGCCGTCTCTTAAAAAAGGCATTAGCGAATATGTGGAAGCATGTACTATTTGTGCGGTTTCTAAGGTACCTCATAAACAGCAATATGGGTTATTGCAACCGCTTCCTATACCCAATATTCCATGGTCTCATTTAGCGATGGACTTTATTGTGGAACTCCCAATTTCGAAAGGCTATAACACCATTCTAATGGTTGTTGATAGTTTTTATAAAATGGCACATTTGGTTCCGCTCAATAAGATACCTTCCTCCCAAGAACTTGTTCGTATATTCATATGCAAAATATTCAAGTTGCATGGTATTCCGCAGAATATTGTTTCTGACAGGGGTTCTCAGTTTGTGTCATGGTTTTAGAAAGCATTCAATTAACAGTTGGGTATTGAATTATCATTTCCATCTTCTTATCATCCTCAAACCAATGGTGCAGCTGAAAGGGCTAACCAATCTTTGGAACAGTATTTAAGGTGCTTTATGAATAGCACACAAGAGAACTGGTAAGATCTACTGCCATGGGCTCAATTTGCTAGGAATAATGCTACCCATGATTTCTCTTGTCTTCGTCAACAATGGTCATCATCCCACTATCCTACCTGCTGTATTCTTTGGTACTGCTATTCTTGCATTGGATGATCATCTCACTTGTATACAGGATACTTGGACTAAGATCCATACAGCGTTTGAGATAGAGGCTGCTCGTTTCAAATTTTAGGCTAAGTGGAGTGGTGCCACCCCTGTTTACCAAGTAGGTGACAAGGTATGGCTTTCCATACGTCATATAAAGCTTAAGGTTCCTATCTTAAACTTTGCTCCCAGGTTTATTGGTCCTTTTCATGTTACTCAGAGGATTAATCATGTTTCTTATTCTCTTGCTCTTCTTGCCACACTAAGTATACCTAATACCTTTCATGTATCTTTGCTTAAACCTCTTATCTGTAATAGATACACCACTCTCTCAATTCCTCCTCCTCCTTTGGTTGTTGCTGGACAAGAGGAAAGTTTGTTTGCTCTATCGTTGATTCCAGGTTTTCTCATGGTTCTTTATAGTATTTGGTTGACCTGCTGACCTGCTTACCTGCTGACCGTTCCTGGGTTCCTGTGACTGACGTGCATGCTGGTCGCCAGGTTTCCTCTCAAGCCTGGTCCTGCCTGCCCAGTGGGCGGTCTTCAAGGGGGGGGGGGTTAATGTCACATCCCCTTCACCGCCATACAGCATGGCCACATCCGATCGCTGCGGTCATGCTGTTAAAAAATGTAATTACTTACCTGAGGCAAGTCAGCTTGCCATTCAGCACCATCGTGGAGCGATCCCCGACCAGTGTGGCGTTATAATGAACGTCGTCCGCTGTGGTTCCACAAAGCATTATAGCCCTGCCTCAGTCCTCAACAGAGATGTCGCCGACGTGCATGTGATGACACGCGAAAGACGCACACGCACACACATTTTGGGGTGAAAGGCAATGTACAACCAATCATAACCTTAGGAGGATTATTTAAACTCAAAATAGCATTTGGTCAGTGCCCTGTCGTGGTTTCCACTAGTTGGTTGTCAGAGAGTGCATTCTTGTTCTAGATCTTTTTGGTATTTGACTTTGGCTTGTATTTTGACTTTCCCTTATTTCTGGTATCCTTGACCTTTGACTTGTTTCCTCGTTGTGTCTCTTTCTGTGTCCCTGACCTCGGCTAGTATTTTGACCATTCTTTATTACGCTAAGTCCAGCCATTCTAAGGCCCAGCATATGTTGCCCTTGTTCATTGTGTGTTACATAGTTCTGCGTGTAGGGTCATAGTAATTGTGACAAAGGCAAAGTCAAGGTCAAACCTCGCAAAAAGGCACATCTTAAATATAGGGCAAAAGTAGAGTTGAGCGGACACCTGGATGTTCGGGTTCGCCGAGTTCGGCCGAACTTTGTCAAAAAGTTCAAGTTCGAGCTCGAACTTGACCCAAACTTGACCCCGAACCTCATTGAAGTCAATGGGGACCCGAACTTTTGGGCACTAAAATGCCTCTAAAAAACTCCTGGCAAGGGCTAGAAGGCTGCAAAAGGAAGTAAAATGGGGGTAAGAGTAAGACATGTGCCCTACAAACAAATGTGGATAGGGAAATCACTTAAAATAACATAAAATACTTAAAAAAATAAAATACAGCTGAGCCATTAAATAGCACTAGATGGAATCTTTAACTTTAGCTTTGGAAGAACATAAATCAAAATCTAAAGCATGGCTGTCAGGAGGATCACCAGAATTATCCATTTGAGAGAGGGTTGGAGTGCAGGGTATTCTCTTTCATTGTTCAAACTGAGCTCAACTCCTGATGCATGGATAAAAGGACTTCACAAGCCTCTGCTATTGTGTACATAGTTTATACTAAGTGACCCGTAGGTTGAGGAGGTGGTGAAGGTGGAAGCGCCGGTGGAGGAGGAGGAGGAGGTAGCAAACACTGTTTTTTATTTGTTTGTTTTGATTTTTTGTTTAGTTTTTTTAATTGGGGTAGCCCCCAAAATATTGGGACGTGTAAAAAAAGAAACATTTGTGGCCTGCGGTGCATTTCTTGCAGTCCTGGACCTGCTTTTTTGCCTCTGAGCCACTATACAGCTCTAGTAATTGCCTGAAGTATAATCTTGCCTTGTATCCAGCACTGGGGGCTGGACGTTATTCTGTGGCTGCTCCAACATTCTCAGCACACCTGGGGCTGATAACCAATTAGCCAGGTATAAGACACTGCCTCTCCTTGAGGGCAGTGTCAGTTCATTGACTCTGGTTCGAGTATTGCTGTTTCGTGTTCTCCTGACCTTGGATTGTCATTTCTTTGTACCCTGACCTCTGGCATCCTCTGACCTCGGCTCTCTACTCGTTTATCCTGATTTCTGGCACCCACTGACCTCTGGCTTACCCACGACTATTCTCCTGGTTTATCCGTTTCTGTACAGCGACTTGGAGTATTAACCTGCACAGACTCACAGGCCAGGTGAGTTCTTACCTGACCACCTTGGCCTGTGTTTAATTGCAAGGGTGAGCATATATCTGCGCTACAGACTCCCAACCAAGGTAAGCCATTACAATCCATTTTTAATGAAAATGGAACATATCAAGATGACAAGCTACAATTGATTGTCAATATTTTAATTAATTGAGCATTTTACAAATTGTACTTAATAAAAAAAAATTCACACTGTAGAAATTAGGCTAAACAAGACTATTTCTAAATCAGCACTTTTTGTCTACATTTTGAGATGTTGTCATAAATAAGGATAACATTAGTAATATGATTGTGTGGGCATTTCCACAATTTTCCTCTATACCAACCTCCTACTCTTCCCTTACACAAATAAAATGTAAATCAGCTTCATGTTCTAAGCCATTGAGCTGTACTTAGAAACTTTGTAGAAAGACAGTCTTTTTTTATTTGTTAAAATGCTTACATGACAGAATAGCAGTAATGGAAGCAGTAATGCAAAATAAATGCAATCTTCACTTTTAAAACTTTTTCATTGTTCATTAGGGATCTCAAGCAGAGCATGATGCTCTTCTCGCAGACAGCTCTGCAGCCTCAGATTCTCATAATCGACATTAAAAGCTTTAAAGTTATCTCTTGAAATGTTAGAGGTCTGAACATAGTAGAAAACAGACTAGTATGCAATAGCTTGACATTCTCAAGAGGCATAATAGAAACATAGAAACATAGAATGTGACGGCAGATAAGAACCATTGGGCCCATATAGTCTGCCCAATTTTCTAAATACTTGTACTAGTCCCTAGCTTTTTTTTTATAGTTTTTTTTATAGTTAGGATAGCCTTGTGCCTATCCCACGCATGCTTAAACTCCATTACTGTTTTAACCTCTACCACTTCAGCTGGCAGGCTATTCCATGCATCCACTACCCTCTCAGTAAAGTAATGCTTCCTGATATTGTTTTTAAACCTTTGTCCCTCTAATTTAAGACTATGCCCTCTTGTTGTGGTAGTTTTTCTTCTTTTAAATATAGTCTGCTCCTTTACTGTGTTGATTCCCTTCATGTATTAAAATGTTTCTGTCATATCCCCAGTCTCGTCTTTCCTCCAAGCTATACATGTTAAGATCCTTTAAACTTTCATTGTAAGTTTTATTCTGCAATCCATGATACAGTTTAGTAGTCCTTCTCTGAACTCTCTCTAAAGTATCAATATTCTTCTGGAGATACGGGCTCCACTACTGCATACAATACTCCAAGTAAGATCTCACCAGTGTTCTGTACAATGGCATGAGCACTTCCCTCTTTCTACTGCTAAAACCTCTCCCTATACAACCAAGCATTGTGCTAGCATTTCCTGCTGCTCTATTATATTGTCTGCCTACCTTTAAGTCCTCAGAAATAATTACCCCTAAATCCCTTTCCTCAGATGTTGAGGTTAGGACTCAATCAAATATTCTGTACTCTGCCCTTGGGTTTTTACGTCCAAAATGCATTATCTTGCACTTATCCACATTAAATGTCAGTTGCCACAACTCTGACCATTTTTCTAGTTCACCTAAATAATTTGCCATTTGGCTTATCCCTCCTGGAACATCAACCCTGTTACATATCTTAGTATCATCAGCAAAAAGACATACCTTACCATCAAGACCTTCTGCAATATCACTAATAAAAATATTAAAGAGAATGGGTCCAAGTACAGATCCCTGAGGTACCCCACTGGTGACAAGCCCATGCTTCGAATAAACCATGTCTCAGTAACAGCGAATAAATCTACATTATCAGTTGCCATCAGTTAACACACTTGCTACAGGCACCTTCTGTAATTGTTTTGGAGACCTTTACTTAAAAAGGCTTTGTTCTTCAATTTAGCAATGGAAGATATCCAACTTCACATTCAATATTCATCCCAATATACATTTCAGAAATATAATAGTAGCTAGCTATGTTTAGAGCTTAATATTTTACATTAAAGCAGTTGGATGGAAATTTAAATACTCCAACTCTCCCTTTGCTATATAGTAGACAATTAATATTTCTTATTATTTTATACTTATGAAGGTATAGGATGAGCTACTGTTCAAGACCTAACTGTGAGGTTCTGAGGTGAAGATGTACTTTTCGCTCTATTGTAGAAGGTTTCTTTGACTATTTAGGTACTTTGGACACCCAACAACATTTTTATTTACCTGAACAAGGGAGGTTAAATTTGGCTGTTGAAAATGTATGATGGATCTTGACACCGACTTTATTACAATCTCTCTTACTATCTCTCAGTTCCTGATTGCACTGTATTCAAACATTTCCTAGTGATCACTATACCTGGAGGAAACCACACTATGGACTTTCTGGTTCTGTCCAGCCCGAGGACTCAGGGCACCTGATGTACAGAGATACTAAACAAAATGGAAGTTCAAATCTTGACAATTTATTAGAACAAAGCATGGGTTTATATATAAAATGTCGCCTCAGAGGGGATATGATAACATTATACAAATATATTTGTGGCCAATACAAACCATTATGTGGAAATCTATTCACAAACAGGACTTTACATAGGACATGAGGTCATGCGTTTAGACTGAAAGACGATTTAGTCTAGGGCAAATGAAAGGGTGTTTTACCGTAAGAACAATAAGGATATGGAATTCTCTGCCTGAAGAAGTGGTTTTATCAGAGTCCGTACAGATGTTTAAACAGCAACTAGATGGATACTTGCAAAAACAGAATATTCAAGAATATCGTTTTTTAATATAGGGTAAATGCTTCTTGATCCAAAGATTAATCTGACTGCCATTTTGGGATCAAGGGTGAATTTGTTTCCTAATTTGTTGCAAAATTGTAAGTGCTTCAAACTGGGGTTTTTTGCCTTCTTTTGGATCAACAGCAAAAAAACAAATGTGAGGAAGGCTGAACTTGATAGACACATGTCCCTTTTCAGCCTATGTAACTTTCAGGGGTGTACATAATTAAGTAATGAGGTTAAGACATTTTGTATAATCATATTGCAGACTGCATGTTTTTCTTTTCTTATCTACAAAGTTTACATACAACTAAAATGGTATTTACTAGCTTTAGCTACAAACATGATGATTTTTTTCGAACACTGTGGCACTGTGCTATATTTGCTGACTCAAGATGTGTCCTTGATGGGCATTGCATTATTATTTTTAAAACTTTCAAACAGTATTATATAAATAACTTTTAATCATGACTAACAAATGTAAGTTGCACAGGGCCCTAGGTAGGGTTCCACATTTGGGCACCCTGCTAGAGCTCTGTTTCTGTGATTGAAAGTAAGATTGAAGCCCTTTGCCAAGAGCCCTCGGTATAACATTTCAACCTTTGCCCCTCCCCTGTATGTGCTGCTTGTATGTACGTCTGTACACCCTGGATGTGTGTATTGTGTACGGACTGACTGTTGTAAGTGTGCATATGTTGTGTGTTGGCTGTATGTAGTATGTGTGTACTGTGTGTGTTGTGTGCTAGCTCTCTTTAGTATATGTGTGATGTTTGTGTAGCAGTACTTACCCTCTCCAGGGGCCGGCCGGGGTCCTCTCTTCTCGCCGCGCACGGTCCTGCTCCTGCACGAGCCGCGCGCGGCTCATCCAACGACGAGATCAGGAAGGCGGGCAGTGACCGCGAGAAGCGGTCACGTGTCCCGCCTGACACTAAGAGCGCGACTCGGGCGCGCTCTTAAAGGGACAGTGGGAGACAAAATTAGAATCAGTCTCCCATTGGCCCCTGTCATGCCACGTTCCCCATACACTCACGTTTTGGGGGCGTGGATATAACAGGGGCCAATCAAAGTGAACATTAGGGTATTTATACTCCCCTGTTTCCTTTGCACCTTGCCCTATCGTGGTTTCTGTTCAGTTCCCTTTAGTGCTTGTTTTGTTACGTTGGTTTTTTTGGTGCTTGACCTTGGCTTTGTTCCTGACTCCGTTCTCTCTTTATCCTTGCTTGTTTATCCGCCGGTTTGTCCTCCTGTGTACCAGTCCCCGGCTTGTTCTACTTTACGCTGTCTTTCCGTCCCCTTGACCTCGGCTTGTTCTGGACTCTGTCTTTTCTTATACTCGTCTAAGTCCGGCCATTCTAAGGTCCGGTAAGACGAATCCTGTTTTCTTGTCTCTTGACTATCTGGACTATTCCTGCGTGTTGGGGTATATTACCGTGACAGTTTGTTAGCTGAATGTGTTTGTGTACAATGGTGATCTATGTTTTGTCCCCTTCGTGCTTACTTTTCTGCAGTGCAGCAAGGAGGGGGCTATGATCCTTGGTGTATCAGCAGCGATTGAAAATCTCTATTGGTCCACGGTGGTTAATTCTCTGCCTGGTGGTCCATGGGGAGAGAGGGAGTTAACTCTGCCTGGTCATCCATCTTGTAGTCTGCACATGATTTATCGAGTACAGGCCTTCACATAAAGTTATCTACATTTGAGGACAGGGCCAGGATTGTACATATATCAGGTACAAACTTCAGTAACTTCTCCCTGACACTCCGGGGCTCAGTGAGTCAGAGTGCACTCATTGGGAATAGTGATTGCTGCACTGACTCACTGAGTGCCATACACCAAGGAAGAAACTAATGAAGTTGGTACCCGATAGATGTACAAATCTCATGCTCACAGTGTAGATAACATTGTGTGCATACATTCAATCTTATTTAGGTTTGATTGGAAATCAGATAAAGTCTACATTATATATTTTACAATGCGTTTATGTTGTCCATATACAGGGATTTATGCATTTGCAGCATGCTATTTATAGTATGTTGCACTGTGTAAATCATTTGTTACACATTGTTTAGAGCAATGTCAGCAGAGTGTAAAGTGGAAACCACATTTAGATCAATTCAAAAAGTGATTTTGTCAATATGATTTTTCAAGAAATAAAAAAAATGGAAGATCAACACTAAATTGGGCAGAAGGTACCCAGCGGATCCAAGGTAAATTTGGGATAGGAGCAAAAACTGGCAATTTAAAAAAAATATTGAAGATACCAGAAATGAGAGACAGATTAAATATCAAAGATGAGAAAAGAGTAGGGGGAAAGAAAACGCAAGCGAACATTTAATGTGGTTAAGAGGCAGCTGATTTGATAAGAGAACAGAAACCATTTTTTTTTTCAGTTAATGAAGACAAGCTTAATGCAGAAGAAGCAACAGAGTTGAAGGTAAGGTAGGAAGACTGAAGGAGAATTTGGAGTTTCCTAATTTTATCTGATTATAGTCGGTTTTTAAATGTGTGGTCTGTGAGTTTAACCCTAATAAGAAAGAGAATGCACACCAAAAAAAGTCACAATAGTAACTAACCTGGTTTAATAAGCCAATATCAAATTACAGGCAAAAATAAACAATTATAATTAAAGTTAAAGTGACATAATTAGGCACAAAACATAAATCAAAAAATCAAGAATAATTACCAAAAGTTCTCACAAGCCTAATAGGGCAGAAACAGGACACAAAAACTAACCCCCCAACGTTTCGGCACCTCCTGGTTGCCTTTATCAATGGTATATTATATCTGGATTCACCACAATCCCTTTAAATAGCAAATCACCTGATGGCCATCAGTATGGAGGGGGAGAGCCGAAACCGGAAGTGACATCATCACCTCCGTCCTCGGACACATCCACTCCATATAACATACTTATAAATTATATACATTAAATACATAATAATCATCCATTTACATAGAATTCTAACCTCATGGCAGCTTGTAATTAAACAGAACAAAATGATTTGCTTAATCCGTAATCATGCGCCCTAGCGCGCATACGCAAAGAAGATATACAAATCGACATAGAGGTTGCTGGCAAAAAAACTCTTCACACGTCGCGCATGCGCAGTAATGCGCTAAGCACATAGACGCACCCACACATGCGTATGCGCATGCGCAATACCAAAAAATGCGTCAATATACTTACGAAAAAAGATATTAACAAAGTGTATACACATGCGCAACAATTCACCACAGTGCAGCTAATATCGAGCATGCAGAGGAGTAAAGAAGATGATAGAATATAACTATGACAAAAATAAAAAGAATGGAATATGATTATGATCATCTTAAAAAGTAGAAAAGGAAAGGTGGTGACTAACATATAGGGTTGCTCATAATACCCAAACATTAATGCTATTGGTAATAACACACCAACACCAATGTCTTAAAGAAACACACCTTATAAAAGTGAAAATAAATTTTATATAAGTGCATCAAATGTTTATTAATTATCTTCATTGTGAAAACTCACTGAAAATAGGAAATTCATACAATTGCTTAAATAAAGCTACATTAGGGCAATATTGAATCGGACCAGTGTTATCTATCAATATGGCGATATATATATATATAATTCACATAAATATGTAATATTCATATATCAAGCATATAACAATGTATATCTTATAATTAACAATATCATAAAAATAAATGAGTTTTACACATATGGGATACAACCTCCAAATTACTTGGCCTATTTATCAAAAAGTATAAAAATAACCAAAAAAAACACGCACTATATTACAACTAGTAACTGTATAGTTAAACTAGATATAGCATATAAATAAATCACATCATCCATTTATACAAAAATCAAAAACAGCATCCTATAGTCAATTAGATATTATTCTATACAAGGCAATAAATTGTTACAATTAATCACGAATATCAATATAATGTAACAATAAGTCACTGTAAAATGATAAACCCAAAGTACATCATGTTATATATACAAATTGGACAATGTAATACTATCCACTCAGTTATCCCATAGGATCCAATATAGTCACTGTAAATTTGTACATGTTCCATGGTCAATCTTCAGGAAAATTTTGATCAAAGGGATTTTTTCACAAGATCCATATTTAAACACCGAGACCATCCAGAGAGTTATACATGAAGATCTAAATAAACTCTGTGAGTTTAATGATTAGTGAAGTTTTAACAGAGCAAATTAGTGAGTTGAAAAGTGAAGGAGGTTATTTGAATTTATGAACATAGGTGGAGATGAAGAGCATAACAAGGTTACTTAAGTAGACAAAGGGTTTAACAGCAAGAAGGAAGCATGCATTTACCATGAATGATGTCTGTACTGCGACCATTGTATTTTTAGAGCCATAATGTGTCTGCGTAAACATACGTACTTCTATCTTGAAAGTTGTTTGTTCAAAAAAACATTTGCTGCACCATACTGTAGCATCAGTTTCCTTACTGGTCTCCGTGCTTATGAAGTTGTCTCTTCTCCATAACTAAAAACTTTTCCTTCCGAATCTACATAAATAAAATCCTCAAAAATAAAAACCTAGCAAGCTGGCCTTTTACATTGGCTAACCTGGCCTGTCACATCCTCAGGATTAGGTGCTGCAATGTACGTATAGAGGAAGCAACCACCAGGACCATCAGGGTAAAAAACTAAATCCTAAATGAGCTCATTGTAATGCAAACATAACTTTGGTGGACACAAGAGAACAGTGAACAAGAGACACGTCCTTCTTACTATGATCAAACCACTAGGTATGTGATAAAATAAACACCAATTACTAAAACTGTTCTGATTGCAAAACACCATAGAATACCATAGAACACAATGGCGCATATATGCACTCTAGAAAAAATGTACAGAGACAAACTGACAATTAAGAAAAATAATCATTCTACATAAGAAACTTTTTTTTCATATACTCTAATAAGAGAAAGTAATAACGTGAAAACATATTTTCTCACTTGGCAAGCTGTACTCCACAAGAAAATAATGCAAAAAGATGACTTTGTATGCAACAACAATAACAAAAAAAAATCTCAACTGATTTAAAATGAGAAAGCAGAGGGAGAAGACATAAAATGTTCTGAGTTATTTTAGAAGAAATGTTTGAAATGGTTTCCTCCGGAGGGAGAGTGAAATGATTGAAAGTAATGAAATCATTATGCACAGAAGATGCTTTGAGAGGAAAAATATGAGGCAAACAAAGTTAAAAATGTAACTCCTCGACAGTGCCAAATGATAGCAGGTGTACAATTTTTTATTGTTCTGAATAAGAACAAGGGGATCTGTGCTTTATCATTTATTTAACTTGCTTTATAGGAAAGAAACAGCTGTCTTTTTGGCATTGCCATAGAGAAATCAGCAGAGTGTGCCACTCTGCTTGAATTTGTACAACTTGATGTATTGCTAATGTGCTTAACCATGTGCCAACTGTCAGTGAAGAACGCTATTTTTTAATTGTTTTGTGGTAACATTTTTCCGATATCATTCATGGAACAAATACTAAATTTACATAAAATATATAAACTAAGGTTTCTCTCATTTTCTATGCACATGGTAATTATTTTAGTAATGACTATCTACATTATAAATCCTTCACTTCCAGTCTGTTTTATGATTAATGTGCCTCTTTAAGGCTCAAGCAAAATGGAATTTTGTTTAAAAATCCCTTTTTCAGACCTTTGTAGAGGATTAAAACACAACTTGAATTACACTTCTTGGAAAACAGCATGTAAAGTGTCAGGATAATTTTTAGATTTATACTTTTATACTTTTTGATAATTTTTAGTTTTGTAAGCATTCCAATGTTTAGAAAATTAATTGTCATTATAAATTTGCAAGGGAACATAAACTATAAACCATATATGTAAATAACTAAAATGGGAATAGGCAAAATGTTAAACAAATCTAACAAACACAGTCAGTTTATCCAGTAACTAGTGCTTTGGGGTGACCTAGCAAAGGGAGCAATATTGGGAACAGGGAATATGTATTTAGTTATTATTTTTTTAACATTTGCTGTTCTGGCCTAAATTTTGCAATTCCTCTGTTATTTCATCACATATCGCTGTTTAATGGAATATTGTAAGCACCAAAACAACTTTTAACTTTAATAAAGTGGTAATAAACTCCACTTTGGCTCCACTCTCCAATTTTGCAGAAACCTCCACTGCCTTGATATCTAGCATTTCTCCACCAAACTCCAAACTCTCCTTTTACCCATTTCGAATCGCACTTGCCCTAACTCTGCAACCTCACTCTACAACTCCACTCATGGCACTTCCTACATTTAAATGCAGCAAGTGTTCCCAATTACAACCCTGACACACCAAACTGACCCGATACCTCCAAAAACGCTGTTGAAGAAAGTCTCACTTTGCACCTGACTTCCTCCACTATAAAATTATGCTGCGCTGTTACAGTCTGGCTCTTTCCACTGCAAAAGTAAATTACTTCAACACCCTCATAAGCACACTGTCTGCCAACCCAAATGCCTATTTCACTTTTAATGCTCTCCTTTGTCCTTTTTCTCCCCCTCCTCCTACAACCCTACAACCCTATACTCGTTAGCACCTACTACAATGGAAGAGGTTTCTGCTCTGCTCCTCAATCCTATCTCCTCATTTCTCATCCGCACTCTGTCTCCCTCTTTTGCTCTTCCTCTCATTAAAATGTTTAATCTCTCCTCCGGCACATACCCTTCACCCTTCAAGCATGCAACCATGTCCAACCCGATTCTGAAAAAGCCCTACCTTGACCCCAACTCCCCATCCAACTACCGCCTTATATTGCTACTGACATTTGCCTCCAAGATCCTTGAGAGAGTTTTGTATGTGAGATTGACAGACTAACTCAAATCCAACTCTCTGCTTGACCTTCAGTCTGGATTCCACTCTGTTGAAACAGCAGTGACCAAAGTATTCAACGATTTAATCGCTGCTAAATCTCGTGGCCATTACTCTATCCTAATTCTCCTTGATCTTTCTGCTGCCTTTGACACTGTTGATCATCAACAGCTTCTTCTCATTCTCAGTAATCTCGGTCTACATGATACTGCTCTCTCCTGGTGCTCCTCCTACCTCTCCCAGTGCTTTTTCAGTGTTTCTTTCTCTGGCTCAGCCTCTTCTCCCCAACCCCTCTCTGTTGGCGTTCCCCAAGTTTCTGTCCTTGGTCCCCTATACTGCATCTATACTGCCTCCCTTGGTAAACTCATCAGATCCTTTGGCTTCCATAATCATTTATATGCAGATAACACACAAATCTACCTGTCCCCTTCTGATCTCTCTCTGCCCATCTTGACTCGTATCTCTGACTGCCTCTACAGGAATTCCAACTGGATGGCTGCTCACTTCCTTAAACTCAACCTGTCCAAAACAGAACTTCTGGTCTTTCCTCCCTCAAGTGTTGCTACTCCAGTGTCTCCCTCCCTCCAATACACCGGAGCTACTATCACCTCTACCTCACAGGCTTGCTGCCTAGGTGTTCTCTTGCCTAGGTGACTTCGACCTCTCCTTCACCATTCATGTCAAGTCAATCGCCAAATTCTGTGGCTTCTATCTCAAAAACATAGCTCACATTTACCACGCCAGATGCGGCTAAGGTGTTGGTCCATGCCGTCGTTCTCTCTCACCTTGACTACTGCAATCCCCTTCTCAGTGGTCTTACGTGTTCCCAGATTGCGCCGCTGCAATCTAATTTTTCTCCCCCACACCTCTCACAAATCCCCTTCCTGTCAGCCCCTACATTGGCTTCCAGTTAGATATAGGGCTCAATTTAAAATGTTGGTGTTGCTTACAAGTCCCTACATAATGCTGCTCCAACATACCTATCCTCCTTAATACACAAGTATGTCCCGTCGAGGCCCCTGCACTCTGCCGAACACCTACATCTATCCTCTGTCCGTACTCCCACATTTGATGCTCTCCTTCAAGACTTCTCCAGGGCTGCACCTTTTCTGTGGAACTCCCTTCCCTTCTCCGTTAGACTTTCACCCAGTCTCCACTCCTTAAAAAAATCTTTGAAAACACACTTCTTCAGGAAAGCATATCATTTAAACTGTTAGTGGGTTTTCATCCCCCTCCACCCATGACTCCTCTCCTGCAACTGTCAAAATTAACCTACTAAGCTGTCAGTGAATACTTTTCCAGCAACCAATTTCACTACTCCTACTTATACCAATTGTGTAACTATAACCCACTCCCTCTAGCATGTAAGCTTATTGAGCAGGGCCCTCAACCCCTCTGTTCCTGTGTGTCCACTTTTCTGGTTTCAATAATGTGTCTGTTAGTCTACCCATTGTACAGCGCTACAGAATTTGCTGGAGCTATATAAATAATAAAATAATATAGATCTTACCCCGTTCAGTTTTATTGCTCAATTCTCTGCTGTTTACACAGTAACTCAATTTGTTTATGTGGCCCTAAAGAATGAATTGTAGTGAAGTAAAAAAAAATAAACAATATATAGATGAAATTAAGTATTTTTCCTAACCAGTTGTTTTGGCCTAAATTTAGCAACTCAGATTACAATATGAAAGAGACATGACACAATAAAACAAACATTTTAATAGATATGCCACCAATTA
This sequence comes from Pelobates fuscus, assembly GCF_036172605.1. NCBI lineage: Eukaryota > Metazoa > Chordata > Amphibia > Anura > Pelobatidae > Pelobates > Pelobates fuscus. The sequence continues at coordinate 108,918,784 of NC_086321.1, read as the reverse complement.
AAACATGCATTTAATTACACATTGTTCATTAGGGGTATATCTAAAACAGCTTGCAAACCCTCTCCTTCCTTCCCATACTTCTCAATGCAGCTCAATAAGAAGTCTTGGCAAGGCAGGTGCTCTGGACAATTGTCTGCCTTTTGAGTTTACCTTCACTGAGCTAAACAAACCAGGAAGTAACAGGAACAGTGTCTGATTGATGGCCAATGGGGTAAAACAAGGTTAACTCATAAAAGTGCAAATTTCTATTAAAATCTGCACTTTTTGTTAAATGCAGAAAGAGGAGATATATTTCACATATAAAGCCCTTTAACAAGCTGAATTGATTTAGGGGTCTGTAGTGTCCCTTTAACCCCTTAAGGACCAAACTTCTGGAATAAAATGGAATAATGACGTGTCACACACGTCATGTGTCCTTAAGGGGTTAAATGAATCAACCCTACCGCATTACATGAACAATAAACACAGCAATGAGCATGTAAAGGGTAAGCAGTACTAGTTTGCATTATTTTATAATGGAATGGATTAACAATTGTAAATATAAGACAAAAGGCTAATTTATTGGCATGCTTTTAAGTATCTGGCTGACCTGATGGAAAATCTTAATGGCAGCCCTCCTAAGTGATGTCAACATTAGTTCACTAGATCTGAAGTTACATACATGGACATGTGGAAATATTAATATGAAGAGGCAGAATTGAAAATGGGCCCTTTTCAACATAATGAGTTACAAAAAACTCAAAATACTAACTTTATTCCAGAAATTAATTTTAAAATGCATATATGTTTCAATGAGCAATTTCACAACAACTAAAATAATAGACTAAAAGACAAATATTTTTTTTCTAATTTGCATGGGAATACAAACTAATACTTAAACTTTAGAGACCTTTTAAATGTTTTCTCAATATTGAGTCTTTGTTAAGAAATTAAATAAAATAACAGAAACCACTCTTTTATATGCTTTTTTTTTCTATAACGCAGGAAAACACATTACAAAAAAAAAAACATGATCCATTACAGACACATGTGTGAGAAAATGAGAATCTGGTACATCTGGATACATTATAGCAAACGTAGTCCCAGATGAGCGATTTATTTTCATGCGTCTCAATAAACCCCATGAACCCCATTCTGTGGGAGGACTCTGATGTTTGTTTGTGTGAAGGGGCAAACAATTCATTACATTGTTGATTCTATTGTCACCATTAGTGTGATGTGATCCAAGAATACCCTCAAGGGGTTGTGATCTGGAATATATTTAGAAGGCGGTTTACCTTTCAAGAGTACAAAGAGAAACCATTCGGTATAAAAGTGGAGCTTGGTCTTGATGCTTCAAAGTAGGCATGGTATGAAACATGCAAATATTTTTTTTGCGTGTTTGTATTCATGTAACCGAGTCTCTGTCCAATGTAAAAAGAATAATGGTTATAGCCTTTTTTAAAGGGCAGGTAGAATTTTTATTTAATGTAATAAATAAACAAAATTCATACACATTAGTGGCAATCTATATGAGGAGATGTTGATTAGCGCAGAGCCGCGTTTTGCTGCACATTTACAAGAGCCCATAGGAAACCATTGAATTGGCTGAGATCAAGTTTGATGATCTCAGCCAAAGGGGTGGAGTGTGGGTGGGGCCAGCTGTGACCTGAACCACGCTGCGCTGGAAAAATGTGAGTAAATGTACTTTTTTACTGGAGGTAAAAGGGGCCGAGGACTAAACAGTTACTTAGACCTATAGTATCAGGAATATATATTTGTATTCTTGATACTCTAGTGTTCCTTTAATCTAAGTAAGGTTCTAAAACTTTTAATTATTATGTATGGTGGGCATAATACTGACATATAGTAAATGTAACAGTTGGATTAAAACTAGCCTACAGAACCCCTAACTCCACTTTTCCATCAAGAGCTATTCATCTGTGCTTTACACATTGGGCCTGTTTAATTTAGAGGGTGGTGACATAGTGTATGTTTGTGTAAGGATTGTTATTGTGAATGTTTTGCTTAAAGATATATTAAAATACTAATAAACGGTGTTAACCATTCTTAATACAAGCCATGATTATTATTTTTTTCAGATTGGATTCCTTTTTTTGAAGCTGAATTTGCCTTGTTTTTCTCTGCAGTAACAGAACTACGCAATAGCACACTTCATCATAAACAAAATTTCACCAATCATGCAGCACATACATTAAAGAGGATAAATCATCGTCAACATAGCAGGTTTATACCTGGATTTAAAAGACTGGCAAGTGACACTGAATGATAGGCCCTGTCAGATTGTCCAAAATATATATGAAAAGTCACCCATGCCCAAAGTGAATACATTTTAATTATGACATATGTCAGGCAACAAATAATATTGTAAGCTCCACAGTGCAGACCGAAAAAAATATCATTAAATGACATGCACTGCTCAACAGAGAGCACAATAAAAAAAAAAACAAAAAAAAAAACTTGGAGAATGGAATTTACTGCTGGAATAACACCAAGATGAAACTGAATAACTGTCATCTAACCCTTAAAATAGGATAGAAACAAGTAGTCATCACTAAAGGCAAATAAACTATGGCTGAGCTTTGCTGAAATGTCACTCACAAAGCCAGCCAATTCACTGCTGAGATCGAAATAAATTCCACTGATACTTTAATATGGAGCAGTGCTGTGAGCACATCTGATTCCATACCCCGGATTCTGAGACATACAAAGTGCAATCTTTAATCACACACAGTTTAATCCAGTGAAATAAAGTGTGTATATAGGTTAACTCTAGGACAAAGGGAACACAACATGTAAAAATATCTCACTCTTCTTTTTGTGTGTGTGAATTTCAATAATCTTAATAATAACCCATTTTGTGGTAAGGCTCACTATAATAGGCACACTATAATGAAAAATAAAAAATACTTTTAAAGTTCCTGCATTTGCTGTAAATCGCAAGGCTTTGTTGTTTCTACTGTAAAATGTGCAAGGTCAGGAAGATGCTCAAACAACTTCATTTACACTGTTTACCTTATCCTACAAGCTGTGCTTTACTGGGATGGCAATAATTATCTGAGAGATAAATAAATCACTTTCTATACAGTAAAAACATGGCTTACTACAATAGAAAACAGACTTGTCATTGTAGTAAGCTAACAGCTCAACTACAACTCCCAGTGCTAGTGTTGAAATAATCAGAATGTGTATCTGTATTATATAATGTATATTGTATTGTTTTAATGGTGTCTATGTAATATTTTATCCTAGTTTGATTCAAAGAAAATCGCAGGTTTATGTAACAGCAGATGTTCAAATTATATATGAACCTCTTTGTAAATCTGGAATAAAATGATCTAGATGTTACTGCCAAGAGACCTCGAAATTCAGACCTACACGGAACAATATTATAGTTACATAGTTTTAAATGCTGGAAAAATAAGACTTGTCTCCATAAAGTTGAGCCTCACATCTGTTGTTGCTGTCTAAAAGAAGGCAAAAAAAAAACAACAGTTTGAAGCGCTTTCCAAATTTGCAAGAAACTAAGAAATACAATTCTTCTTGACCCCAGAATGGCAGGCAGATCTGTCCCTGGATCAAGACGCTGTTACCCCATATATTAAAAGTTATATCCCTGAATATTGTTTTTGTAAGAATTAATTCAGTTGCTGTTGTAGATTTCCAGGCAATGGTTTGTATTGGCCCTGAATATACTTGTATAATGGTGTCATACACCCTCTGAGGCACTGTTTTCTAAACCAAATAGATATATCTTTGTTAGCCTTTCTTCATAACTAAATCTTCAATTTCCCTTACTAATTTTATATCCGACCTCTGAACTTTTTCTAGGGACATAATTCTTTAGAACAGGTGCCCACAATTGCACAGCATACTCAAAATGTGGTAATTTTAAGAATAAATGTCCCTTTTTTATGCATGACAATTCCTTCTCAAGTGTTGTTATCCCTAGTTTACTATTATTTAGAGTGTAAGTTGCTTGTGCATTCTTCAAACCAAAGTGCAAAACTAATTTATCTACATTAAATTTCAACTGCTTTTGACTGTCCAGTACCCTAATCTGAATCCCTCAGCAGTGACGTAATATCCGGCTTACCTTACTTAGTTGTGTGTCATATGCAAATACTGACACATGACTTTCAATGCCTAATTCTAGACCATTTAAAATATGTTGAATATATGTGGTCCCAGAACAGACATAATTTACCACTTTTGTCAAGCTGGAAAATTTACTGTTAATTATGACTCGGTGTACTCTTTTTTTTAAGCCATTGTTCTACCCAGGGACAAGAAATGTCATCCAGACCAATTTATTTTAGTTTGAACATTAGCCTACTGTGTGGAACCACATTGAATGACTTTGCAAATTTAAAGTAGCTAACATCCACTGCAACACTCTGATCTGTACTTGTATTTCTTCATAGAATGTTAGTTTTTGACATGATTGTAAAATCATGCAGATTTTCGCTAATTATATAGTTCTTCGAATGAATTCCTGAATATTATTCCTTAATAACCCTTCAAATACTTTCATGCCCACAGTTAAGCACACAGGTCTATAATTTTGAGGCAATTATTTTGAACCCTTTTTGAGTATAGGAACCACTTGTGCCTTTCTCCAATTCACTGGTACAATTACTGAAGGAAAAGAATCCTGAAATATTTAAAACCGAGTTTTGCTTATTTCCACATCTAGCTCCTTAAGCAATATTCACTAGCAGGTGAATGCCATCTGGTCCTGGGGCTTTGTTTACATTAACGCTCTTTACTTGCTGTAGCACCTTATCCTTGAGTCATCCAATCACAATTTTCTATTAGAAATAATCTAATTGCAGTTTTACAGGCATCACTGTTTTCCCTATATCTTGTGTAGGATACCTCTGATTTATCGCATCGCATACCTCTGATTTATCGCTTAAATGCACTTTTCTTAATTTAATTCCTTGGCTTTAGTTTAAATGTGTTTGTTTTATATTTGTTAACCAATGGTATATACTGAGATGTGTACATTTATAATAGTTATTTGATGATATTCCATTTATCCTCAGTGTTTTTTTCATAAAGAGTGTATGCCAATTAATGAGTTGTAAAGCTGCCTTTATCTTAGTGAATTTGGCTTTTTTTTAAATTATATGTCTTAGCATAGCCCATGTGCATTTGCTTTTTCGAGTTTATTTCTAAAGACATTATACTGTGATTACTAACTCACAAGTGATCCTTTACTTCAATGTGTGACAATCATCCTGTCTAGCTGGTGCTTCTATCAATTGTGACATGGTGTCATTTAACAGGTTCAAAAACCTAATTCCCCTAGCTGAACAACTAGGCCTTCTATCCCAATGTATGTCCAAGTAATTAAAATCCCCAATAATTAAAGTGTTACAAAGATGTGCAGTACGGCCATGGAAAATATTGGGTTACATTACATCAAGATGAAATAAAAATAATATAATACTTAGAACAGAATATATATGTGGGAAGAACACTCTTGGATGGTCTTTGTGAACAGTCTGATATAAATAACACTATCCGGTGTGTGCATGCTTGTTGCCTCTGAGTAGTTAAAACAATGATGATTACTGTAAGAAGGAGGAAGAGCAAGTTCATCCACTTCCTTAAGTCACTTTTTGTCATCTATCTATTACCTATTGCACTTACACATTATTAAATTCTGAACTATAGATTGGAAGTTCAATATATGTATAGTTATTGTGAATATAGCTGAATATATATATGTGTGCATGTACATATATTTGGGCATTTGGTTGTATTTATATGTATATTGGGTATGTACTTGTGTATACATGTACATATACACTACTTGTGTAAAGGTATGTGTACATGTGTGTGAGTGTGAGTGTGAGTGTGTCTGTGTATGCTGCATATAAGCCTTCATGCATATCCTGTAACTCTTGGATGGGAATTCATGCTTTCTTAATATACGTAATTATTTAGTTTTTACTCTCCCCTTCTAGCACCATCTTCTGCACTGTTTGCTTGTTTTTCTCCTCTCTCTCCCCCCTCACTGTGTGATCTTCACTCAAGATATTTACGACTCTATGCGAGAATGGTGTCTATTTCCTATCAAACCTTATCAAACCAGCCTTATCAGCACTCATGTCACTTTAACCCCTGTATCACAACTCAACTTTGAATTCTATGTGTCGTCTTGCTCAAAAATGCTTTAGACTTGAGAAAGGAAGGTTCTCCCAATTTTATTTGCTTTTTTTCATCTACATCACTGGACTAATACAACTACAATTTCTACTTTTACACTGGCTTTCACCCTCTTCCTGAGTTGTGTTTCAAAGCTGTTGTATACATACTCCAAGGAATCCATGTATAAAGTGGAATTATGAGGCAAAAATGTGGTTCTTTGTTGAGATCATTTACATACGCCTACCCAGAATTCCTTGCAGTAGTGAGAAAGTGAGATTTCTGTGGGGAAAGCAAGTCTTATGGCTTGACTGGTGTGTGCATTTGTGTTTAGCAATGTATTAACTATCCACTTACTTCAGGTGGAAGGGGTTTTCATCCACACTTTTTTCCCCACCACGACTCCCTTGGTATGTAATAAATATATATACTACTGGACTAATACGGCTAATCCAATCTACACTATATAGACATATATGACATATATATATATAAATATATATATATATATATATATATATATATGACATATATATAAATCAAACCAAAAATCGTATATAGATTAGACGTGTGCAATTTGTTTCAGTCCAAATTTAAATTAGCTTCTGAATGTCCGAATAACCGAATTGCCGAATTTCCAAAGTGCCGAATGGCCGAAGTGCAGAATTTCGGAAGTGCCGAACCAGAGCGCCAAATTTCAGAAGTGCCGAAGTGCATGGGCGTAGGAACCGGGGGGGATGATGGGAGACGCATCCCCCTCAGCAAATCATGTGGGGGGGACAGGTTATGTGGAAATCCCCCCCAAGCTCCGCCGCCCCCCCTCATGCTGCAGCCGCCCGAGCGCTCTGTAGAGAGCCTCAGACGGCTGCAGCTTTGCCCGGGCTGGTGCATTCATGAGGGCGCACCGCCCGGGCGCAGCATGGGGAGAGGGGCTGACAGGAGGTAAGCGCTCAGCGCTCCCTCCTGTCACTCCCTCACTGTAGCGTGGCCGAGCCCTGTATGGTCCATGGGTACAGGGAGCATCTGTCTCCTGTACCCGGCCAGACTAACAGGAAGTGCACACTGAGTGTGCACTTCCTTTTAGTCCGGCCGGGTACAGGAAACAAAAGCTCCCTGTACCCGCGGACCATACAGGGCTCGGCCACGCTACAACAGAGGTAGGGGAGGGGGAGGAAGAGAGTAGGGAGGGAGGGAGGGAGGGAGAGGGGGAGGAAGAGAGTAGGGAGGGAGGGAGGGAGGGAGGGAGGGGGGGAGAAAAAAAAGAGAGTGACAAGGGAGGCGGGGAGAAAATAAGAGAGTGACGAGGGAGGGAGGGGGAGAATAAAAGAGAGTGACAAGGGAGGGGGGGGAGAAAATAAGAGAGTGACAAGGGAGGGGGGGGAGAAAATAAGAGAGTGACGAGGGAGGGAGGGGGAGAAAGAGTGACAAGAGAGGGAGGGAGGGGTAGAAAAAAGAGAGTGACAAGGGAGGGAGGGGGAGAAAAAAGAGAGACGAGGGAGGGAAGGAGGGAGGGGGGGAGAAAGAGAGTGACAAGGGAGGGAGGGGTAGAAAAAAGAGTGACAAGGGAGGGAGGGAGGGGGAGAGAGTGACAAGGGAGGGAGGGGGAGAAAGGGAGGGAGGGAGGGGGAGAAAGGGAGGGAGGGAGGGGGAGAAGGAGGGGGATAAAGAGAGTGACAAGGGAGGGGGATAAAGAGAGTGACAAGGGAGGGGGAGAAAGAGAGTGACAAGGGAGGGGGAGAAAGAGAGTGACAAGGGAGGGAGAAAGAGAGTGACAAGGGAGGGGGAGAAAGAGAGTGACAAGGGAGGGAGAAAGAGAGTGACAAGGGAGGGAGGGGGAGAAAGAGTGTGTGCACTTCCTTTTAGTCCGGCCGGGTACAGGAAACAGGGGGAGGAAGAGAGTAGGGAGGGAGGGAGGGGGAGAAAAAAAAAGAGAGTGACAAGGGAGGCGGGGAGAAAAAAGAGTGACATGGGAGGGAAGGGGGAGAAAAAAAGAGAGTGACAAGGGAGGGGGGGAGAAAATAAAAGAGTGACGAGGGAGGGAGGGGGAGAAAGAGTGACAAGAGAGGGAGGGAGGGGTAGAAAAAAGAGAGTGACGAGGGAGGGAGGGGGAGAAAAAAGAGAGTGACGAGGGAGGGAAGGAGGGAGGGGGGAGAGAGTGACAAGGGAGGGAGGGGGAGAAAGAGAGTGGGGAGGGGGAGAAAGAGAGTGACAAGGGAGGGAGGGAGAGAGAGTGACAAGGGAGGGAGAGAGTGACAAGGGAGGGAGGGAGGGAGAGAGAGTGACAAGGGAGGGAGAGAGTGACAAGGGAGGGAGAGAGTGACAAGGGAGGGAGAGAGTGACAAGGGAGGGAGAGAGTGACAAGGGAGGGAGAGAGTGACAAGGGAGGGAGAAAGAGAGTGACAAGGGAGGGAGAAAGAGAGTGACAAGGGAGGGAGAAAGAGAGTGACAAGGGAGGGAGGGGGAGAAATAAAGTGACAAGGGAGGGAGGGGGAGAGAGTGACAAGGGAGGGAGGGAAGGGGAGAGTGACAAGGGAGGGAGAAAGAGAGTGACAAGGGAGGGAGGGGGAGAAATAAAGTGACAAGGGAGGGAGGGGGAGAGAGTGACAAGGGAGGGAGGGAAGGGGAGAGTGACAAGGGAGGGAGGGAAGGGGAGAGTGTGACAAGGGAGGGAGGGGGAGAGAGTGACAAGGGAGGGAGGGAAGGGGAGAGTGTGACAAGGGAGGGAGGGAGGGGGAGAAAGAGAGTGACGAGGGTGGGAGGGGGGAGAAAGAGAGTGACAAGGGAGGGTGGGAGGGGGAGAAAGAGAGTGACAAGGGAGGGAGGGAGGGGGAGAAAGAGAGTGACAAGGGAGGGAGGGGGAGAAAGAGAGTGAGGAGGGAGGGAGGGGGAGAAAGAGAGTGACGAGGGAGGGAGGGGGAGAAAGAGAGTGACAAGGGAGGGAGGGAGGGGGAGAAAGAGAGTGACAAGGGAGGTAGGGAGGGGGAGAAAGAGAGTGACAATGGAGAGAGAGAGATTGACATTCATCGCACACACACAATCACACAACCCTTACACACACAGAAACACACAATGCATTCCTTACACACACTCAATGCACCCCGTGCACACACACACAATCACACAATCATGCAACCCTTACACACAGAAACACACAATCCATTCCTTACACACACTCAATGCACCCTGTACACACACTCAATGCACCCCTTACAGACGCACACACTGCATCCCGTACATACACAGAAACACACCTTGCAGCCCTTACACATACAAACACAGATTCACACAATGCATTCCTTACACACATATCAGGACATCCCCTACACACTCCACCCCCTGTGAACAAACTAATTGGTGGAACATGAAGGTGGACCCTGGGACCCAGACCTTGAGCTGTGTAAAGGGCCCCCAAAAAATGGAGCTGCTTCCCATTCTCCCAGAACATGGATTTTTGTGACCACAGTTACAAACAGCCTCCAGAGAGCCTGTTCTACACCAGACCAGTGGAGCCAGACTGCAGCTAGAGCCCATCATCATCCTCATCTGGTTGTAAGTAGGCAATCTAGCATATTATTCATGGCATTAATCTCTAATTTACCGCACACTAAAGAAACACTATAGTCCCCAGAACCACTGCAGCTTAATGTAGTGGTTCTGGTGTCTATAGCCTGTCCCTGCAGGCCTTTTAATGTAAACACGGCGGCACTCCAGCACTGGCGTTAGTTAACATGGCAGAAAAATAATTGGAAAGGGTTATGGGGGGCTACTAATAAGGATAGGAGGAGAGGGGTAGGAAGAAAAATAATTGGAAGGGTTTAGGGGGGCTACTAATATGTATGGGAGGAGGGGGAGGTAGAAAAATTATTGGAAGGTGTTAGGGGAGTACTAATATGAATGGAAGGGGTAGGGTGGGTTCTAATATGCATGGAAGGGGTTAGGGGGTACTAATATGCATGGAAGGGATAGGGGGTTAATATGCGTGGAAGGGGTAGGTGGGGTTCTTTTGTGCATGGAAGGGGTAGGGGTGGTTCTAATATTCATGGGAAGGGTAGGGGTGGTTCTAATCAGGAGGATCCCGGTGCTGTATCCGGGTAAGTAAAACCCCTTCCCTGTAGTGACCCTTTAATGTTATTATTTAATCATTCATATAGCGACTGCAAATTCCGTAGCGCTGTACAATGGGATAAACAACTCCTAGTTTACGGAATAAGAATATACCCGGCGAGTAAAAATGCTATCCCCCCCCAGATTTTTGGGGGTTCCTACGCCCATGCCGAAGTGGTTCAGATTTCTGAAAAGTGGCAAAACAGGAGAGGGAGGGAATGATGACAGGAATCTAACCCTACCCCTAGCCCTAACCCTAACCCTAACCTTACCCCAACTCTAACTCTACCCCTAACCTGCAGGTTAGGGGTAGGGTTAGGGAATTGCCAAAGTCTCAAATTTCAGAAGTTCCGAATTACCAAACCGAATTTTTGTCCATGCACATCCCTAATATAGAGGAACAAAAAAAATCTAAAAACTCTTTTAGTGAAAAGGCATATTAAAGAAAATAATAAATCTAATGTTAACTAAAAAATGTTTTTTACTCATGTAAGATGTGCACAGCATGCAGAAAAACTAAATGTATAAAGGATACACAAATTAAGTTTGTTTCAGAATCCACTAAAAAAAGAATACAAGATAAACTCTATACTGACATGCCATTCTACAAATGTAATATACCTCCTCTGGTGCACCTGTGGACTACAATACGTGGGAATGACCACCAGAGCATTCAAGACACGTATACAAGAACACATGGGGAATATACAGAGGGGGTATACTAAAAACATAGTGTTTGCCTTCACTTTGCACGATATCATGGGAGCGATCCTTCCTGCATTAGTTTTATGGTTATTAGTCAAAAAAATACAAATTTGAGGGGCAAGGACAATTTTAAAGAATTAAGCAAGGTAGAAAGTAGGTGAATATTCGAGTTAGATACTCTATCCCCGAATGGGTTTAATTTAGATTTTGAGTTCATATACCTTTCTATATTGTAAGTCCTCTATGTCCATTCATTTTTTTTTTTCTTTTAATTTTTTTTTTTTTTTTACTTTTCTGTTTCTGTATGCAAATGTGATTTTATGGTATTTTGTTCTCATTATATATATTTATTATTCCTTTATAGGTTATGTTTAAGACATATATAGTGAATACTGGATTTTTAATAATTCTAACATTATGGTTAATGTTTGGGTCTATACACTTTTTTTAACATAGAAGATATTATGAATCTTCATTTCGAATTATAATGTATTGAGATGGACTACAGTTTGTTGAACATTTGCCCTTGAATAAAATGGAGGATTATGCCTCAAGTGGGCAAACTGAATCTATTGAAGAGTATATGCCGAATCCAATGCGAAAAACCGGAAGTGACGTCAGACGCCGAGACAGCTAAATTTTCCGCCCATGTGATCAGCTGAACAAACAGCAGTGTATTTAAAAAGCAGCAAGTTGGACACACAAATATGCACTGAAGAAAACTTGTGGAGAGTTGAAACGTGTCTGCATACGAGCAAGACTTCTTTTACACAGCTTCCTTTGCCATATTTTATTTTATTTGTCCTAATATAGTAGCATATTTTATATACTACTGCTACATTTCCTGGATCTTCTGTGACCAGCAAATACATGATCCAGACCTCCAGTTCTGCCTATTAGGCACCATTGGGTGCAATATACAGAGTTTGGCACGGCTCTGAAATATGTGAGTGTGATTCTACACCTGTTACTTGCTGATTATTTCTTACAGTATACACTATGTGCTGTTTTCATTTTTTGTCATTTTAGACTGTACATATGGAACATCATATGCACATACCTACAAGTGTATAAGTATTTTCATCGATTTTAAGCATTTAAGCTTTTTCTGCACGGGAGAGGGTGTGCATACTTAGTGTGTTTTGTATTTTATATCGAAGTATTTTTCTGTCTATTTACTTAGGGTGTTGGGGAACACCTTTCACACCCAAAATAGTGTCAGTTCTCTGAAAGTGCCATTGGCTTATATAGTGTTTTAATATATAAAAAACATCTTTCACAATGACTTTTCTTCATTTAAGTATGTTCAAATTCAGTTCTGAAATGTATTTTCCCAAATTAGCAAGGCCCAAATCCATCCAAATTTGTATCAGACCCATGTTATGCCATTACTGTACCTCAAAGGAAATATGTCATTATTGTCAGGGTATTTATATCGGCAGACATTTTGTGCTATGATAGAAATTAAAAGTGTATATTCTGAGTCACTCTGAACAGACCAGACTCCATTTTGTTATTTTCAAGTTAACAAAGAGACACAAAATTTCCATCCTTGTAAAACTAACCACTTTGCCAGAGCTAAAGGAATCCATAGTATAAACAAACCAAGTGATAAGATACTGTCTAATTGCTAATGGAATAGAATAAATTCTAAACCCAGACATTTGTGACAGAGAAGATTAAATAATTTAATTTTACTTTCTATATGTATAAGAGTCCCATTGTAGTGAAAGGGTCATATTTAGTATTATAATTGTCATATTAGAAATTAAAGCAGAATTTGCCAGACACATAGTCTGGACAAAACTTAAAGAAACTGTTTGATCTGACGAGTAAACTTAAATTATAGCAACTATAAAGATAAACTAAATGATGTCAAAATAGCCACCAGGAAAAGTTAACTCTTTCCTGGATAGGTATGTTTAGTGGGACGAGACTGCCCTCTATAGACCAAATACTAAGTTGCTATCTAGAAGATAACCACACCTCCAATGTTTCTATTGGTCTATCACCTAGTGAATCTTTCCTTTAAAAGTTAAGACAAAGGGAAGAGAGAGGTATGCAGAAGAAGGCAGAGGAATGCAGGAGTCAGAGAAAGAATTGGAAGCAGGCTAAGTCAGGAGACAGAGAAAGAGACCCATGAAACATTCCTTGACACTTAGCTACCTGAGAACATCTTTAACTGGTAAATATACTGGTTTCATTTAATTAATTTAAATTAATTAAAATTTTTCTAATAGCATGATATATGACTGGATAAATCACGATCAGATTTCGATATTCAGAAATCTTAGTTACTAAAGAATATATATGGTTATAGCATCCCAATCTGCAGATGGGATTAATAATAATTAGACATATTAATGTGATTATTATCACATGATCGCATATCATGATATTTATCCAGGCGTATTGATTTGCCCTAAAATAAGATAAAATATCTGTTTAGGCAAGTTAAAATTCTGCTTATAAAACATGGTAGATTTCCCTTATTGGATGGTTCCAGGAAGTGACTAATGAGCTGGTATAAATGTTATTTTATTTAAAATTACATAAGAATAGATCTTAATTACCTAGGAGGTCTAGCCAGCATTAAAAGGGTTATTCTAACTGTCACCTAAACTTTTACGACCTTACGCTGCACTCTGAGGAATTTTGTTCTCTGTGTGAAACTTTTTCTTTGTCTCTGTGAAAGACAGTCATAAATCTTGTCTTAGCCATTTGAAGAGGTTTTTACATTGCCATTTGTATTGCATATTCGTTTTATACTAAATATTCATTGATTATTGTCACGCATGTTACTTATTATTATTATTTGAATATAAAAATAAATTGTATCTATTTTTATAACAAATTGTGATTTTATTTATATGGAATACATTTCACTTACACAATAACGATCTTTGGGATCTGAGAATTGAAATAGTGGGCAATTCTCAACTGTTTACTATTATTATCCCATAAATATCCCCACATTATTTTGCATTAGTATTTAAAATAAAACACTACATATATGAACGTTTTAATGTGTATTAATTTGTAACGCAAATACATAAGTAGATACCTGCTTTCAAAGCATCCCTGACTTACCAGTGCCCTGTGAGTGCAGCAATGTTTAAGTCATCTTAGACAATAAGCACAGCTTAAAACATTTTTTTTTAACTATGCAGGTACTAAACAGCTAGTGGGCTTCAAGAATTCTGACATAATAGGCAAGCACAGGGCATCTAAAAATACAAAAATGTGCTTGGATGGATTTTAAACTTCATATTGTGCATAGTCTTAGCAGATAAGTTGTGCTTCCAACCAAAGAGGACCCTGATGTAGCAATAGCAATTTAGGAGATGCATTGAAAATAAGTAATAACGTATGTATTCATTACAAAATACATCAGATCAATGCTATATTACATACATCCTATTATTTTCGGCATAATAAAACATTATCTCAAGAAAACTAAAAACTGTAATATTTCAATGTACCTGGACACACAAGGGATTTTATCTTTATAAATAATCGATAAACCCCACATCTAAAAGTCTTTAAGTTACAAGCATATTTAAACAAACAAAAATATCACATGCCAGAGGGAAGAGCCTTTTGTTCCTCCACGTACCCATAACATGTCTATGTTTATACAGTAACACTGATTACAGAAAGATTCAGAAGTTGAAGCTTGAATTGAGATCACTCAGGAGTATTTGGAACCATCTGAGGTTATTTCACAGCATCAAAGAATGTATGAATGTGTGTGTGCACCCTCAGTGGTACATTTTTGCTTAGTTGCGATCTTTTTATTTAACTACATAGATAATTCTAGGTATTCCTGTTAATAAATGGAAAGCACAGCTTTCAAAAGGTTCTTGGAAAAAAATGTGCTTTAGATTCCTTTTGGGTGACTATTTCAATCTAACCTAATCCCTTTTTTTCACTCTTGAAATCAACTTGCTTTTTCCTAACAGAAAACTCAATTTAATGTGAAAATCAGTTTCATTTAAAATTCTGGAAGACATATATTGCATGCAAAATCCCATCCTGAAATTGCCTTTTTATATTTGTATAAGCAATAAAAAAAAAAAAAAAAAAGCTTATGGGTTTAAGCTATTGTTTGTCCTGGACAGCCTCAGACATAATTATGTGCTGTGGTATACATCCCCACAGCTTAAACATGGTTAATGCACATAGTGGTAGGAGGGCAGTCTTTTATTATTGTGATTTGTTTGTTTTATCAGAACACAGACTGATGGAAATGTCAGTTATTTGGAATCATCAAGCATTGCTACAGTACTGATAATTCACCATTTTATAGACTAAGATGATAAAACATAGTCCTCTAAATGCATTTTACTTGCATTTTAATTTGGACTTGTAGCCCCCCAGGTCTCCTTTCATCTTCTCTAAGTGCTAGCATATGATGTCATTGTTAACATTGCCGGCCACCAGATGAAGAGAATTATCTAAACTGCTGAGGACGCGGCTTTCATTCCAAATGAAATATCCATTCAACACAATAACTGAAGGGCATTACAAAATCTTTAATCTGAACCATATGAGGAATACAAAAAAAAAAAAGGATATGAGGATTTTATATTGCAAGAATACACGCAAATGGTTACTACCAAACCTCCTGTTCACAAAGCGTAGGATAACAACTAGTGAACTCTGCATGTGTATCAAAGAGACATGTGCAGCCCAGAACACAGTATTAATTGTTGAACTGGTAAGAGTTCCTTAAGGAACAAGATATTCTTACATTCTAAAATGAGAAAGCAAGAGGAAATCAAAGAAGTGGCTTTTCAATATTTTTTTTTCTCCATAGTGTTTCTTTGGGCTTTTAAGCATGCTTTTCTTGAAAAAGGTGCTTTTAGCCTATTTAGAAGCATTCCAGTTACTGGAGAATGGATTTGCAGTGGTTCAATTCAGCTAATGAAGGCATTGTATAGAAATATTTTAGAGCATAATTTGGGGTATATACCTCACAGTTACTAACAAGCAGTGCTTGACTTGCCTCGTGAGCTGTACCCACCTCACACCTACCATTCTGATTATCTAAAGTACAAATATGAACAGAGGTTTCCACTAAACTCTAAAATGCACCAAATTAAAGTACAAATTGCAAAATTTAAGTTAAAAATAAACCAAATAGGGACTATATCTGAGTAGAATGATTTTCTCAGAATATGTTTTCCTTGGTTTTGAAATTAGGATATTAATGGACGTGTAGTGGATAACGCTGAAAGTGTTGGGGGAGGGGGAGGGGGGGGAATATAGTTAATAATTCCTTACAAATTAGAGAAAAGTAAAAAAAAAAATAATAATAACTTGTGGGAAAAGAACAGGAAACATCTCCTTCAACGTTATACTACCAAACCAAAATATTTAAACTTAGAATTAAAGATATTGTCTCAAACTGCAAAGATACTAATATTGTTGTCTAGCACAATCTAGATGTATGAGATAGAAAATTAAGGGCCTTATTGTATATGATAACTAGCAACATTATATATGTCTGTAAATGTTATTTTAAAATATTCTGTCAAAATAAGAGAAATAAAAATGTTTTAGGTGCTTGTGTCAGCTGGAAATGTGAAATATAGTTTACACAGGCTTTATGAAGGATGGTTTCAGTCTTCCCCAAAAAGGCACTCAGTAGTAGATCTATGGAAAAAAATGTCAATTGACAGAATGCAAATGGAATGATAAAATTAAGAGTCTGTCCTTAGACTGAAACAATTAATGGCATTTTGCTTGCTTACTGGCAAAATGTAAAATCTTTTCAAACTAGCATTGATGATTAGTGTGTTTATTTAGCCAGTTAAGGACCAAAGAAATTGTACAAGTTCTGACCAAAACAAAACCTATAATTTGAGCTATATGGTTGTTGAATCATAATTTACCTCTTTTATATTAAGTGCATCTGCACTTATTTTCAGGAAAAATAGGACTTGCATTTGACATTAAATATTTATATATGAAATATAAGTTAATATGAATAAAATCTAAAAAAAAAGTGTGAGAAATTGAGAAAAGTTCTTATTTTATAAGTTTTGCATTTTAAATGTTCAGTGATGTCTCAACAGTACAACAGTACCCCTTCCCTATCCCCCCCACTCCTCCCCTCTCCCATCCCTCCCATCCCTACCACCCCCCCCCCCCCCCCCCCCCATGTACAGGTTTTATGGGGTTTTGCAAATTTACAGGGTCAGATATAGGGCTTTCGACTTTTCATCTTTTACAGATTGAAATTTGCCAGATTGGGTTGCTGGGCCTATGTTTCCTTTGAGACCGTATGTCAGCCCAGGAATGAAAATGTACCCCCATCATGGCATACCATTTGAAAAACAAGACAGCCCAGGGTATTCAAAATGGGGTATGTCCAGTCTTTTTTTTAATAGCCACTTAGTCTCAAACCCTGGCCAAATTTAGTGTTTATAGTTGTTTGTTTTACATAGTTCACACAAAAACTGCCTTTTTACAAATGATATCATCGTAGTTATATGTATTACTGCTCTAAAACACTAATATTTGTGTTCAGCGATGTCTCACAAATACAACAGTACCCCACATGTACTGGTTTAATGGGGTTTCGGAAAGTTGCAGGGTCAAATAAAGGGTTTGCAAATCAAATTCTTTGGACTTTCTGCCTGGGTTGTTAGGCAGTTCTCTCAGTAAATAATTAATAAAATTACATAATTATGTCAAAATAATATGTATAATTAAATTATATATATCCTCTTCACTTCAGTAAGACTTTCTGATACATTGGTTACACTGTTAACTGGCACGTACAGAGCAGCTCATTCCCAGATACAAACCTTGCATTCAGCTGGTCCTCCTAATCTCCCATATCTGTGGCTCCTCTGTATCTAAATAGCAGCCCACCAGTAAATATCCCAGTATTCTGGTGGGCCAGTCCAGCTCTGCTGCCATCTAGCAAGGTATACTCCCAATGGGGCAGAGATGGATCAGGCACAGACAGCTATCGGTAGATGTCACTAGAGATATTACAGACCTCAGCCAACAAGCCTCACCTGTTCAACAAATCATTTAGATTGGTTGGATTTAAAGCCAGCCAATCAGAATGCAGAAGAGTACAGCTCAAAACCAAAAGGAGTTAATAAAACTTCCTGCCTTTAGACGTTCTTAACCCCTTAAGGACCAAACTTCTGGAATAAAAGGGAATCATGACATGTCCCACATGTCATGTGTCCTTAAGGGGTTAAAGGGACACTATAGTCAACAGAACAACTACAGCTTATTGAATTTGTGTTGGTGAGTAGAATCATTACCTTCAGGCTTTTTGCTGTAAACACTGTCTTTTCAGAGAAAATTCAGTGTTTACATTACAGCCTAGTGATAACTTCACTGGCCACTCCTCAGATAACTGTTAGAGATCCTTCCTGGGTCATGGCTGCCTAAAATGCATCCGAACATTCAGTATCTCCTCCCTCTGCATGCAGACACTGAAATTTACTCATAGAGATTTATTGATTCAATTCAACTCTATGAGGAGATGCTGATTGGCCAGGGCTGTGTTTGAATCATGCTGGCTCTGCCCCTGATCTGTCTCTTTGTTAGTCTCAGCCAGTCCTATGGGGAAGCACTGTGATTGGATCAGGCTACCACTTCTGATGATGTCAGCAGACTGCTTGTTTTTGTTTAGGTAAACAGCATGCAGAGCTACAGCTTCTGGCTTGAATACAGTAAGATTTTGCTATATTTATTGAAGCATAATGGGCCCAGGGGGGCTAGATGGTGGTGTTAACACTATAGGGTCAGGAATACATGTTTGTGTTCCTGCCCCTATAGTGATGCTTTAATATTTGTATCAATGCCGGACAGTCTGGATTACTTTTTTAATATTTATTATTGAGTGGGGCAAGGTTTTTTATGTTAATAGTTTCAGGAAGAGCAAGGGTTACCAATTATTTTAGGCTCTAGGGTAATGTAGGGAAAATGTAAAATATTTTAATACATATTGGCACATTTTACAAACTGACGGTAGTTTAAAACATATTATAGGCAGTAAACCAAACAATTTATTGGGGGCAATGTTTAGGTAGCAGTTATAAAAAATAAATTAAAAAGACAGAAGGGTAAGTTTTAATCAAGAGAAAGGTTTTTGCCCATGCAAAGAATGTTCAGCCTGTAAAAAATCAATTTATAAGAAAATAAGTTACATGTCCTATTCCACAAAAGCAATCTATAAAATCATCAAGGTCCTTAGATGTTATACCTCATATTCATATACCTCCTCTGGTGCCCATGTGGTCTCCACTATCCAGAGGGGGTACATGAAAATAGTTTGTATGCCAAATTCTCCTGTAAACACAATGGTGATCCTTCCCTACACAGATTTATGGCGATTTATATATATAAAAAAAAAAGGAGAGGACAATTTTTGTTAACTGGTTAAAATAGATACGAGATGGATATAAGAAATAAACACATCATTTTCAAAAGGTCTCAATTAAGTAATTTTTGTATTATTTTTTTTTGTTTACATTTTTATAGAAAAGTGTGTGTGTGTGTGTATGTATATATATATACACACACACACACACACACACACACACACACACACACGCACAATATATAGTATGACTTTTTAAGATATCTTTGGTGTCATATTCCCTCTGCCCATAAATTAATCTATTTGTATAACAAAATAGGTGGACATATATGTTTGTATATAACATATTATTAGTTTGTTTATTCCACTGCATACTTACCTGTAATTTTTATTTTCTAATATTTTTCACATTGCAGTTGTGGATTTTTATTTATTTTTTTTGCATGTAGTTTTGTTTTAAACATTACACATTGCTAATTGTAGACTTAATAATTAATAAATATGCACTTTGCACTTAAATTAATGAGAGTTGTAATTTACAACATAGTTTCAATTATCATCAATAGATCAGAGAGGGCGTGTATAGTGATCTAGTATTGCATTGGGAGTTGAATTAGGTCAAAACACATTTGCCTCCTCCATCACTTTTAGACATATGGCAGGACAGCACTGATGAGATTAATTAGTTGCTCGGTATTTGGATTTGTTTTTAATTGTATTTATTTCTACTACCGAATAGGAGATTAACCTAACTAATTTTAATATGCAATATTCTAGATTATATAGAACCTGTCATGTCTCTAATACTCCCGAGTGAAACCATAATCTATTCTGTATACATGTTTTATTTGCAGATCCTACCCCGAATTCTCCTTCTGTCTATTCTACATTTTAGAATCCTATTGAATCCTATTGTAACTCTGCCTCATGGATAAAAATTGAATTAAAATCATTCAACAACCCAAGTAGAAATAAATGTTTTCCACACACTGGGTACATTGTTTATTTATTCCGTATATTTTGTATATTGATATTTTTAAGTGTTTGGGGAGCACTTGTTACAGTATGCACAGTGTGATATTTACTTTATTATATTTTTCTTAAGCACCAATATACTTTTGTTGTTTTTATATAAAAGTTCCTGCCTTTAGAAATTCTTAATGTTTGTATCAATTGCTGAAAGTTTGGATTACTTCAAATGTATGTATTAATGGGTGGGACAAGGTTATTTATTTTGATAGTTTCTTATCTTTTTTTTTGGGGGGGGGGGGGAAGCAGGAGATGATAATTCAGTGAAAATAAAGGTCTTTTTTATTTTTTGTGATAAGTAAATTTAGTGCAGATTTTACTACCAAAAACGTAAGTAGAAAATCTTGCTTTGCAGCATTTAGTAAAACCCAAAACATGCCTTTCACTTATCGCTCATCCTGAAGAACACTTGGCAATTTATTTGACTTGTGTCTGATAACTACAGTGCCTTAAAAAAGTATTCACCCCCCTTGGCATTTTTCGTGTTTTGTTGCCTCACAACCTGGAATTAACATGGATTGTTTGAGGATTTGCATAATTTAATTTACAGAACATCCCCACAATTTTGAAGATGTTTTTTTTTTTTTTCAATTGTGAAGCAAACAACAAATAGGACAAAATAACAGAAAAAGTCAACGTGCATAACTATTCACCCCCCTGAAGTCAATACTTTGTAGAGCCACCTTTTGCGGCAATCACAGCTCCAAGTCACTTTGGATAAGTCTCTATGAGCTAGCCACAAGCTCCTTCAAGTTCGATGGTTTGCGCTTGTGAACAGCAATTTTTAAGTCTGACCACAGATTTTCTATTGGATTAAGGTCTGGGCTTTGACTAGGCAATTCCAACACATTTACATGTTTCCCCTTAAACCACAGAAGTGTTGCTTTAGCAGTGTGTTTGGGGTCATTTTCCTGCTGGAAGGTGAACCTCCGTCCTAGCCTCAAATTACGCACAGAGTGGTACAGGTTTTGCTCAAGAATAACCCTGTATTTAGCACCATCCATCTTTCCCTCAACTCTGACCAGTTTCCCAGTCCCGGCTGCTGAAAAACATGGTGTTCTTTGGGTGATGTGATTAGTTGGGTTTGCGCCAGGCTTAGCATTTTCTTTAGAAAAACAAGTTACCTGCACTCTCTCCTTAATCCCTATGTATTTTTAAACAAATTAAGTTTTTTCTAGTTACCTCCAATGGCCATGAGAGGATGAGCCCACCTGCCAACGTCAAGGCAGACCCCCCTAGGTGGGTCCCAACTCTAACCACTCACCTTGTTTCCTTGAGCTTCTGGCACTGTAGTCATTGCAGCCGCCCAGTGATGGGAGTGAGTGCAGGACTTATCTTTCTCCGTTTGTATCCATTTTTTGTAGCACTCAGCCTTGTTACAATGCAGCCGCCCATCCCATGTGTTCCCTATTAAGGGTTAATAATATATAGGGGTGTATATAAAAAATACCCCTTTCTGTCTCAGTCGAGATTTTTGCCAGAGGCTCAAGGAAGCAAGGTGAGTGGTTAGAGTTGGGACCCACCTAGGGGGGTCTGCCTTGACGTTGGCAGGTGGGCTCATCCTCTCATGGCCATTGGAGGTAACTAAAAAACCTCCATTTGTTTAAAAATACATAGGGATTAAGGAGAGAGCGCAGGTAACTTGTTTTTCTTTGGTTTTTACTATATATTGGGGCTGATGTGTACTGTAGTCATTGCAGCCGCCCAGTGATGGGAGTGAGCGCAGGTCTTTCTGCATTTGTATAGCATTTTCTTTGACGGCCAAAAAGTTCAATTTTAGGCTCATCAGACCAGAGCACCTTCCTGCATACATTTTGGGAGTCTCCCACATGCCTTTGCACAAACTCAAAACGTGCCATTTTATTTTTTGCTGGAAGTAATGGCTTTCTTCTGGCCACTCTGCCATAAAGCCCAACTCTATGGAGCGTACAGCTTATTGTCATCCTATGTACAGATACTCCAGTCTCTGCTGTGGAACTCTACAGCTCCTCCACGGTTACCTTAGGTCTCTGTGCTGCCTCTCTGATTAATGCCCTCCTTGCCCGGTTCGGGAGTTTTGGTGGGCGGCCGTCTCTTGGCAGGTTTGCTGTTGTGCCATGTTCTTTCCATTTGGTTATGATAGATTTGATGGTGCTCCTGGGGATCATCATAGATTTGTATATTTTTTATAACCTAACCCTGACTTGTACTTCTCAACAACATTGTCCCTTACTTGTTTGGAGAGTATGGTTAGTGGTGCCTCTTGCTTAGGTGTTGCAGCCTCTGGGGCCTTTCAAAAAAGGTGTGTATATGTAATGACAGATCATGAGACACTTAGATTGCACACACGTGGACATCATTTCACTAATTAGGTGACTTCTGAAGGTAATTGGTTGCGCAAGAGCTTTTTATGGGCTTCATAACAAAGGGGGTCAATACATACGCACATGCCAATTTTCTGTTTTCTATTTCTACAAAAAAAATTTTATGTATATATTTTTCTCATTTCACTTCACCAATTTAGACTATTGTGTTGTGATCCATCACATAAAATTCAGATTAATAAAACATTGAACTTAAGGCTGTAATGTAACAAAATAGGTAAAAAGTCAAGGTGGGTGAATACTTTTACAAGGCACTATATATAGAGAACATATTACAACTACTGTGTGGATTTAGATCTGAATATATAATACATTATATTTTTGTCAAAATAATGAATCAAAGACTTGAAAATTACTTAATCTACCTGTAAATGAATATATTTAGTATTATCATTATTATTATTGCCATTTATATAACGCAAACAGATTCCGTAGCGCTTTACAATATTATGAGAGGGGGATTTAACTATAAATAGGACAATTACAAAGAACTTACGGGAACAATAGGTTGAAGAGGACCCTGCTCAATCGAGCTTACATTCTATAGGAGTTGGGGTGTAAAACACATTAGGACAGGAATTTGCAGTCAAATAAGGTGGGTTGCCCTGTAGGAGAGAGCAAGAGACAGGTATGTGAGGTAGAGGTTACTCTGGGAGGCCATAAACTTTCCTAAAGAGATGGGTTTTAAGGCACTTCTTAAAAGATGCAAGACTAGGGGAGAGTCTGATGGAGGTAGGCAGGCTATTCCATAGGAAGGGAGCCGCCCCCGAGAAGTCCTGCAAGCGTGAGTTGGATGTACGGGTGCGGACAACGGACAGGAGGTGGTCACGGGCAGAGCGGAGACCGAGAAGGGACATACCTATGGATCTGTGAGGAGATATAAGAGGGGCTAGAGTTGTTCAGTGCTTTATAGGTGTGAATTAGTACCTTGAATTGACTCCTATAGCATACAGGAAGCCAATGTAAGGACTGACAGAGGGGTGAGGTGTGAGAGAAACGACTAGAGAGGAAAATCAGTCTGGCAGCAGCGTTCATTACGGACTGTAGCGGTGCAGTGCGGCTTTTGGGAAGAGGATTACAATTATCCATGCAGGAAATTACTAGAGCATGGACAAGCTCCTTGGTAGTATCTGGTGCAAGAAAGGGACGGATGCGGGCTATGTTTTTAAAATGGAATCTACAGGATTTGGCAACATGCTGGATGTGAGGCTCAAAGGTGAGGACAGAATCAAGTATGACACCAAGACAGCACGCTTGCAAGGATGGACTGATGTGGGTAGCACAAACTTGAAGGGAGAGCGAAAGAGGAGGATCAGTATTAGGAGGAGGAAAGACAAGGAGCTTAGTTTTAGAGAGATTGAGTTTCAGAAAGCGGGACGACATCCAGTCAGAGATGGAAGAAAGGCAAGCAGTGACACTTTGCAGGACGGCAGGGGAGAGGTCCGGGGAGGAGAGATATAACTGAGTGTCATCAGCGTACAGGTGGTAGCGGAATCCAAAAGAGGTAATAAGTTTGCCAAAAGAGGCAGTATAAAGAGAAAATAGAAGGGAACCAAGGACAGAGCCTTGGGGGACTCCAACTGAGACAGGACGAGGGGAGGAGGTATCATTAGAAAAAGAGACACTGAATGAGCGTTGGGAGAGATAAGAGGAAAACCACGAGAGGACAGAGTCACAGAGACCAAGCGATTGAAGAGTTTGAAGAAGGAGAGAATTATCAACGGTGTCAAAGGCTGCTGAGAGGTCAAGAAGAATTAGTATGGAGTAGTGGCCTTTGGATTTAGCTGTGATTAGGTCGTTAGTAACTTTGATAAGCGCAGTCTCAGTAGAGTGGTGAGGGCGGAAACCAGATTGAAGAGGGTCAAGGAGAGAGTTGGAATTGAGGAAATGAGACACACGGGTAAAGACAAGTCTTTCCAGAAGCTTTGAGGAAAAAGGGAGCAGGGATATGGGACGATAGTTAGAGGGGGTGGACGGGTCGAGGGATGTTTTTTTTAGTATAGGTACTACAGTGGCATGTTTAAGGTCAGCAGGGACAACGCCAGAAGAGAGAGAGCAGTTGAAGATGTGAGTTAAGGAAGGCACGAGACAAGTGGAGAGAGATCTAATAAGGTGAGATGGGACAGGATCGAGCAGGCAAGTGGTGGGGCGAGAGGAACAGAGAAGAGCAGCCACCTCTTGGTCAGTAGCCGGGGAGAATGTCTGTAGGGTAGGTAAGGAATGATCTATGTGTGGTTGAAGAACAGAATGGCAAGGAGGGGAGAATTCTTTCCTTAGCTGTTCAATCTTGTCAGTAAAGTAACATGCAAAGTTATCAGCAGTAAGGTTAGTTTGGGGGGTGGCCACAGCAGGACGAAGAAGAGAATTAAAGGTGTCAAAGAGACATCTGGGATTGCGGGAGAATGAACTAATGAGAGAGGAAAAGTAGGACTGTTTGGCAAGGACAAGGGCTGCACTCTATGAACACAATATGAATCTATAATGGAGAAAGTCTGACTGGGTGCGAGACTTCCTCCAGGAGCGTTCAGCACAACGGGAGCATCTTTGCAGGTAGCGTGTTGATTTAGTATGCCACGGTTGGGGGCGGGTCCTCCTCGAGGTGCTTGTTTGGAGTGGTGCTGCAGCGTTCAAGGCAGAGGTGAGGGTAGTGTTATATGCGGAGATGGCCAGTGAAGGTCAGGAGAGGGAAGGGATGGACAGCAGTTGTGAATCAATATCAGCTGACAACTGCTGGAGAGCAAGAGAATTAATAATAGTAATAGTAATAATGTTGTTGCTGCCAAAACCATTTGTCTGCTAATTAATCAAGGGGCCTATTTAATTGACAAATAAATATTTTAAATGACCTGTGCTACAGTTATCGAAAAATACTTTCTGTGTATGTACCTCTTCAATTATTTGATTTAATACTACTTAGTATCTTTACAGATTATAATTACCCTAACTCGAATTATCTCACTTTATAAAACAAGCTTAACATATTGATGCAAACCAAAAAGAAAATATATACAAAATAATCTAAAAGGAAGGTAGGTTGTTAGGTTTAATAACAGTATCCAGAAGAGACATTAAGTTGCTAGGTTTAATAGCAGTATCTAAAAGTAAGATATGTTATACGATTACTCACAGTATCCAGAAGAAAAGATAAGTAGTTATGTTTAATAACATTATCCAGAAGAACAGATAAGTTGCTAGGTTTAATAACAATATCCAGAATAAAAGATAAGCTGCTAGGTATAATAACAGTATCCAGAAAGGAAGATAAGTAGTTAGGGCTAACATGAGTATCTAGAAAGGAAGATATGTTGTATGATTAATAACAGTGTCCAGAAGGGAACATAGGTTGCTTGATGTACTACATATAGAATTTATATAAATGATATGATATAGAACTGCAATAGAAAGAGGAAATTGCTTCTGAAAGGCGTGAGCACACTGCAAATTGTTTAAACATTGGAGATTTGGATGAACTTGCTTAGCAGGTTGAGGGTGGACAATCCATAAAAACAACACAGCCCTTGAGAAGCCTCTTAGTGTGTGGTGGGTGCATAAACAGAGGATATTAGAATGTAGCTGACAGAGTGGATGAGTTGAGTTAGGTTGTACTAGATGATTAGTGACATATGTTGACTGGGGCACAGCCAAAAGCTAAAGGAAGTCAAGTTTGATAAGTGACAAATTAGTGAGGTGTGAGAAGAGCAGGAGAGTAGGAAGTCATTTATCATAGACTCAAAGGGTAACTTGTGCCTTGTTTCCACTGAGCAGTATGGTTCGGGTCGGTACGGTTCAGAAGGGTTCGAATGGTCCAGCCTATTTAGGTGAGCGTTTCCACTGCAAGTCGGACTGCCAGGGAGCATGTGGGGTTTAGACCAAATGCCTAGCATGTCATTTGTCGTGAGCACTGACGTTTTCCTGTCCGCCAATCAATGGATTGTATAGTGTGACACCAGTAGCTCTGCCCTAACCGTACAGTACCGTACCATTTCTTATGGACCTACATCTAAAGGGTGCCCAGGAATAGTGTGGTTTGGTTCGGTTGTATGGGCCACTTTTATAATGGAAACACTTAACACAGCGTACCAGACCCCACCAACCCGAACCGTACTCCTCAGTGGAAACAGGGCATAAGACACTCACAGGACCCCTAAAGAGCGCAGGATAGTTTACACGGCCTGGGTTTCTCTATTAACAGATGACTTGTATGTACATTAACATTTTCATTCCATTCTTTTTAAGAATGCTTCATGGGGCATTTTTAAGATCACAATTATAAACCATGAGATGTGTAATTGTGGTTCCTTCAAATTGAATCACATTTATGTTATATGATTGGTGTCAATTACATCATGCATAATCAATGTGTATAATTAGATATATTGGCTATCTAATATGTAGTCCATAATCATGCAGTGTACAGTGTTTAGCATTGCAAAATGTGGCTATTATTGGAGTCTACTAATGACATACTAGAAAATATGTAACATGTTAAAGGTGTCTGTACATCACTAAGAGTAATGAACGCCAGATAAATGAAATTAAGATGTGTTAATTATACCATTTCCCATAGCCAAATATTTTCTTTTGAAATTAAAAATAGCACTGCCAACCATGAGCTCATTATCTACTGACATTAGTGACTATAATGTGCTTTAATACAGATGTCCAGTCCCCTCAGTTTATGATTGTAATATTTTGTATATGACAATCACAAGTACAAAATGAATTAACTCAAAAATGAACTCCTACCAAAATTACCAAATATTGGTTTAGACTTAAGTAACTTACACAGAATGATTAGGTCATTAGTTTAATACATTTGTTGTTATTAAATTAGCTGAATACTTCATGTAAAGAAAGTGACCCCTGACTACTCTTCTAGTTTTTATTCATGCAGTAGGAGAATGTGTCGTGGAAATTATTTATTCATATATACTATAGAATATTAATCTATGTGAAACAAAAACAAAAGCCTCACAATACAATAATTAAAATACAACCTACCCACAATTCCCCAAGTTTGGTTCTTAGTTATTTTAGAGGCAAGTTCAATAAAGTATTGATCTGCTGGAGATGCATATATGCATCTTGCAAGTGGATCAGCTGTAGGACTGGTCAAATGTATGCTTAATATCACAAAAGCTGTATTTTCACTTGAATTTGAAAGTGCTTTTTAATGTGTGAGTGAATTGTATTTGCTTATGGAAAAGCCCATTTCTGTTTATGCAGTATTATGCCATGAGCATTTTTCTATTTATTGTAGTTTATTCAGATCCAAAAATAACATAAGAAATAAACTTTCCTGGGTCTTGTTACTCTATATACTACTATGCTTCATACTGTGACTCTGCTGGATATGTACAGTTACGATTATTAATATTTATATGTATATATAATAACCCAGAGGGACAAAATATAAATAAAGGAAATAACTATATGTACGGTTTTGTATTTTTAGCCCTTACCAGAAATAGTTACAGATAAACATACACACTGTATATTAATACAGTATAAATAAATACATAACACTACATCAGGTTATTTGTATGTCCAAGTTAGGGCACTTATCCAGACAAAGGAATGTTATGTTAAAAGAACAGCAACAGAATATCACAGACTTTACAGTTATAAGTATGATTCCTTAAAAAGGTACAACATAATGCATAGGCCTTATTAGCAATGCAAACATATAACTAAATACCTGACACACAACTACAACATTTATATGTGCAACATTCGATGCTGTTATTGCAGTCTGCTATTGCAACCAAACTACAACCTCCTCCACAAAGTTCCTCTCTTGTCTCTCTTTATAACTTTGTATTTGTCTGCTAACTCAACAGATTCTGATTGGCTTGTTTAAATTACTCTTCCAGCATCAAAGACCATTCCCTGTTCCCACATTGTTACATAAGTTTGGGATTTATCTACCTGTAGCATATAGTTTATATGGTAGTAAATAAACAAGTTTATTTACGTGATTTTAATATTAATATTAATACATAAAAAGCCTTCCTAGCCTAAATGTCTGGGAAAATACAAGATATACATTAGGGCAGGGGTACGCAACCTATGGCACTCCAAATGTTGTGAACTGCATCTCCCTTGATGCTTTGCCAGCATTATGGCTACAACAGTATTATGGGAGATGTAGTCCGTAGCATGTGCACTGCCGAAGGTTGCCTACCCCTGCCCTAGGACATTTTATGTTAGGCAAATCATCATAGAAGCAAAAGATGCACACACTCATGTATTAACCTCTTTAGTGTATATGGTTTACATATCCACAGATAACCATCTAAATTTAAAAGAAGAAAAACTACCACAACAAGAGGACATAGTCTTAAATTATAGGGGCAAAGGTTTAAAAATAATATCAGGAAGTATTACTTTACTGAGTGGGTAGTGGATGCATGGAATAGCCTTCCAGCTGAAGTGGTAGAGGTTAACACAGTAAAGGAGTTTAAGCATGCGTGGGATAGGCATAAGGCTACCCTAACTATAAGATAAGGCTAGAGACTAATGAAAGTATTTAGAAAATTGGGCAGACTAGATGGGCCGAATGGTTCTCATCTGCCGTCACATTCTATGTTTCTATGTTAATACACACACAAATTTATCCAAGTTGTAATAAGTGGGGGACTGATTCACAACCAAACTGTGTGCCAATGAAGTGTTATTGTGTTCTATTACAGGGATTCAAGCCCCATTCTACCCTTAGGCAATAATGGAGTCCTCTGTAAGCAAATGGCCTTTCACCAGGCAAAACCAGTTAGGTCATTGATAAACTTCTCCTCCATTACCTTCCAGTGCAACCGCTCTTCCCCCAGGAGTCACTATGGTTGTGTTAGATCCTAAGGGATTGACTGAGGGCGGTGTGTCCAGCAGAAGGTAGTGCTGACCTGTTAAAAGCCCTGTAAATAGCACACTCTCTCTCTTTAAATGTCATTCTCTTCACATTCTCTCTCTCTATTCCCTCTCCTCACTATACACACTCTCTCTCTCTATTTTCCCTCTCCCCACTATACACACCCTCTCTCTTTTTTCCCTCTCCCCACTATACACACCCTCTCTCTCTTTTCCCTCTCCCCACTATACACACCCTCTCTCTCTCCTCCCTCTCCCCGCTATACACACCCTCTCTCTCTACTCCCTCTCCCCACTATACACACCCTCTCTCTCTACTCCCTCTCCCCACTATACACACCCTCTCTCTCTACTCCCTCTCCCCACTATACACACCCTCTCTCTCTATTCCCTCTCCTCACTATACACACCCTCTCTCTCTATTCCCTCTCCTCACTATACACACCATCTCTCTCTATTCCCTCTCCCCACTATACACACCCTCTCTCTCTCTATTCCCTCTCCCCACTATACACACCCTCTCTCTCTCTATTCCCTCTCCCCACTATACACACCCTCTCTCTCTCTATTCCCTCTCCCCACTATACACACCCTCTCTCTCTCTCTACTCCCTCTCCCCACTATACACACCCTCTCTCTCTACTCCCTCTCCCCACTATACACACCCTCTCTCTCTCTACTCCCTCTCCCCACTATACACACCCTCTCTCTCTCTACTCCCTCTCCCCACTATACATACCCTCTCTCTCTATCCCCTCTCCTCACTATACACACCCTCTCTCTCTATCCTCTATCCTCACTATACACACCCTCTCTCTCTCTCTATTCCCTCTCCCCACTATACACACCCTCTCTCTCTTTCTCTCTCTCTCTATTCCCTCTCCCCACTATACACACCCTCTCTTATCTTACATTCAGCTGATGATCAATGGAGTGGTAACTGTATCACATGTCTATGCCTGTTTCACTATGTTAGTTTAGTTAACTTTCCATTCAATCAATGACTAGTTCTGGTAGCAACATTTACTAGCCTATTTCAAATGTATATGTATTGTTTATTTGTTTGATAGACTCTATTAATAAATATTGCCTTAAAACTGTTTTTAAGTTATTATTTGTAGTTATTAATTGTAATATTAATTCTTTACATTTACTTCACAAGCTTATAAAATTATCCATACATTTATAATGCAGCTAAAAATATAACTAATAAATAAACAAATGCTCATAAGATTTTTAACCTCCTATGGTGTTTTTTGTTGTTGGATTCGGATGAAGAAGAGAAAAGCATAATAAGGAAATGCAGCAAATAGGGGTTATTAGGTAAGCTATTGATACAATAGATAGCATCAGTTGTTTCCCCTCTTTTTCACTTAATGGCAACAAAATGTCTAAAACAATTAAACAAAGCGTCAAAAGTAAGAATTTATCGCATTTCTTGCAATTTACTGAATTACATGATCTTAATGCAATCAGTTATCGGATATCGACAATCTGTCATGAGATATGGGCATGAAATTATATGTTCAAAGCTGAATACAATACTGGCTCACAAAATTTCCTGAATGAACACTACACTAATAAACCTACAATGTAATCTGTGCTTTTGCTTTTAGAAGGTTCACCTTGGAAGAACCGAAGAACCCAGTTATGGACGGTGTATTCTTACTAATCAAATGTAAAATGTATTATTTGGTTTATCTGAACTATTGGGAAAGTTCATGCGGTTTATTTTGAAGTCAAATAGAATTGCTCTGGGGAAAAATGTATATTGTAGCAGAGGCTGAAAGACAGAACATCCGTTCTTGGAGTACTATGAGCAGGGCCGCCACCAGAAATTTTGGGGCCCCTAACTCAGCTCAGGGTCTGGGCCCCCTGGGGCCCGCCTCCAAATACCGCCCGCTGGCTCCACACACAGACACAAAAGCACACACTGATACAAAAGGACACAGATACATACTAACAGACACACATACTGAAACAGACATACATGCATACAGGCATACATACTGACACACACATACTGAGACATACACACAGGCATACATAGTGACAGACAGACACATACTAACATACATACAGACACACATGCAAGAGGACATAAAGACACATACATACATACAGACACCGACATACATACATACACACACACATTCATACATACAGACACTGACATCCATACACACATACATTCATAATGGTATACAGACATACACAGACATACATTCATAATGGCATACAGACATACATACATACATACAGACTGACATACTGACAGACATACATAAATACAGACATCCATACACACATACACACAGACCTACGTTCATAATGATATGCAGACATACATTCATACTGACATACAGACATACATATATAATGACATACAGACATACATATATACATATATAATGACATACATACAGACAGACAGACATGCATACAGACATACATGTATGCATACAGACATACACAAACATACATAGACAGACATACATACGTAGACATACATGCATGCAGTCAGACAGACATAGACATAGATACACATACAGACAGACATGCAGACATAAACATACATGCATACAGACACACAGACATACATACAGACAGAGACATACATACAGACATACAGACAGACATACATACATACATACATAGACATATATGCATACAGACATACACAGACATACATACATACATAGACATACAGACAGACATACATACATAGACATACATGCATGCATACAGGCAGACATACACAGACAGACAGACATGCATACAGACACACACATACAGACAGACACAGACAGACATACATACATACATGCACACACACAGCTCATTTTCCAGCCACCCTCCTGTCTCTTACCTTTTCTTTGCAGGAGGGTGGCTGGGGATGATGGGAGTCGGCGCGGCTCCCTCTTCACTGCCTGGCTCTCCCTCTTCATGGCTGGGCGGGTGCGCGCTCCTCCCGCGCGGAGTGAGCTGGGAGGAAGTAACCACTTCCTCCCAGCAGCACTTGCGGCTGCTTTTTTTTTTTTTAAAGGGGCCCGGTCGCGCTATACAACGGCCACAGCGCTAACCGGGCCCCTGAAGGAGGGGGCTCACCGGGTGGCCCTAAGTGTGTGGGCCACCCCATGGGCCCCACACGTGGGGCCCGGGCGGCCGGGCCCCCCAGGGCCGCTGGGCCCATGACAACTGTTATGGTTGTCACCCCCTGATGGCGGCCCTGACTATGAGCTACAAGGACACATCAGAAGAAACTAAGGCATCTATTGCCAACATATTGGACAATAAAACACATATAGCCACAAAAAATTTTATGAATTCTGCATCACTTTATTTCACACATAACTATTATGTCTGTCATTACTGAAATATACATTTTTATAAATGATCTTGAAGACAGCATTGAAAGTCATGTTTCAGTGTTTGCAGATGACACAAAACTTTGTAAAATAATACAATGTGAGCAAGATATTACTTTGCTGCAGAAGGATTTAGATAGACTGGAGGACTGGGCACTCAAATGGCAGATGAAATTTAATGTTGAAAAATGCAAAGTTATGCACTTCGGCGTAAAGAATACACAAGCAACGTATACCCTTAATGGAAGCGAATTAGGGATAACAACACACGAAAAGGACTTGGGAATTGTTATAGACAACAAACTATGCAACAATGTGCAATGTCAATCAGCAGTGGCCAAGGCCAGTAAGGTATTGTCATGCATGAAAAAGGGCATTCATTCTCGGGACGAGAATATCATTTTGCCTCTCTATAAATCACTGGTAAGACCACATATTGAATATGCTGTGCAATTTTGGGCACCTGTTCTAAAGAAGGATATCATGGCACTAGAAAAAGTGCAGAGGCGGGCTACAAAATTAATAAAAGGATTGGAACATATCAGCTATGAAGAAAGGTTAACAAATTTAAACCTATTTAGTTTAGAAAAACGTCGCCTGAGAGGGGATACGATAACATTATACAAATATATTCGGGGCCAATACAAACCATTGTGTGGAAATCTATTCACAAACCGGACTTTACATAGGACACGAGGCCATGCGTTTAGACTGGAAGAAAGAAGATTTCGTCTAAGGCAAAGGAAAGGTTTTTTTACTGTAAGAACAATCAGGATGTGGAATTCTCTGCCTGAAGAAGTGGTTTTATCAGAGTCCATACAGATGTTCAAACAGCTACTAGATGCATACTTGCAAAGACAGAATATTCAAGGATATAATCTTTCAATGTAGGGTAATAACTGCTTGATTCAAGGATAAATCTGACTGCCATTCTGGGGTCAATAAGGAATTTTTTGTCCTAGCTTGTTGCAAAATTGTGCTTCAAACTGGGTTTTTTTTTTTTTTTCTCTTTTGGATCAACAGCAAAAAACAGGTGTGAGGAAGGCTGAACTTGATGGACGCAAGTCTCTTTTCAGCTATCTAACTATGTAACTATGTAACATGTAAATCTACAATTTTAAGGATAGTGTTATGCAACTGCTTGTTTCCACTATAAACATAAAGATTAATGTATGAGATGTTGCATAGCAAAATATAAATTATTGTATACTTGAATTGGATTTCCTTACGCGTTTACTCTGGGTAGTTCTCCGATATCTGCTGCTGGAGCGGAGAAGACATTAGCATAAAGAACCAAACATTATGTGCAATCCATTTATATCCCAAAATACAGAAATACTCACTCAATTCCAGTACAATAATGCAGATGGTCTGTTTTCTCAAGTACTCAGATACATTTTATTTGAGACAAGAAACTGAAAATACAAATGCTTTCAAGGATACTTATAATAAATTAATGAAAATACAACAAAGAATTGTTTCAGATTGTATGTCTTGTCGCTCTGCCAAGAATATAAAAACATTTCAATGCGGGGTTGCCAAAAATATGCAATAAGTGTATACAATAGACTATGCTCTGTGGATACTATGCAATGCTTGAGGCCTCGGAGAACTTCAACAGAGGGATTTGGGATTAGCCAGGTTTGATCTGCATCTGTTTAAATTCATTTCTACACATGAAGCAACATAAAACAATTTAATATGTTGTACCTACACATAAATCAATGAAATACAAGGCATGACTTTTTTTATTATATGTTGATAAAATAATATTTCAAACAAAATCTGAGCTATGCAATTTGCTGTTTCGATTGCGATTCTTGGCAGTCGTCACATTTTCCCTGGTTGTCTTGTTGATATATTTGCTCATGTTTTATGTATTTACATTTGTTTAATTTTTGTACACAACTGGTTGCATCCAAGCCACTGCACTAGAAGGGGAGACAGTTACCTACTTTTCTAGGTATATGACTTTTGTTTATGATTACTGTCCTGATTAAAGGGATATCCAAGCATTACAAGTTACTGTTGTGGTTATGGTGCAAGGATTTTATGGGTGCTGTTCGCTCCCTATTTGTCAAATATTTTTCAGTTGCCTTGAACAAAAAGGGAGTATTCCTGTGGCTGTTTGAAATCAAATAATACAAGTTTGGCTTTCATTTTGTTTGTGTAAAATATTAATCTGGGTATTTGTGATTTGTTTACAATGAAGCATTTACCTTTTCAGAGCAAGTATACTGACTAGCACTCCCCACCTAATGCCATCAGTCCAGGCTTGTGATCTGAAAGGTGAGTAATGGTGAAAGTAAAGAAAAAAAAAGTTACAAATTCATAGATTTGCCATAAAAAAAATAAGAAAACATGCTACTATTACAAATTAACAAAGTGTGTACATGAATTTATGAATAGTCCATGCAAGCATAGATTACACCATACATAGAACATTTGAGTACAGTATTGTACGCATAAGTATTTCCGTATCGATAGGTTTGTTCAGCTGCTTCATGACATGCGCATAGTCATCCTTTTTGCAAATGTCATAAATACCTCCCAAAAATATTACAACTTTAATAATATATATATATATATATATATATATATATATATATATATATATATATTGTAGCAAAGAACAGCCGCTCACCGGTCTTGTAAAAGTCCAAAATTTATTTAAATAAAGTTAAAAAAGAGACCAACGTTTCAGTCCCAGCTCGGGACTTTCCTCAGGGTAACAAAACAATACTAAATACACATGCAAAGTACTGACAATATATAGGTAGAATATAATTAGTAAAACTCACCCAGGTGCGGTGAATGTGTATCAGCCGTGTATCAGGGCACTTCCGGGTATGCACGCGCACACCCGCGTAAACTCCGCCCCCTTTACGTGCACGCGATACGTGCGGTGACGTGTGTGTTGTATATATGGTTGCATAAGCAACATTACGTGCCCAGATTCTCCAGCCTGAATGAGAGTATGGTGAATGAGATTAAACAATGTGATTTGTAAAGACTGTTCAAATGTGCATAATATAAAAGAATGTGTCTGTTCTGCTATATTGCAGAACCGGATTACAAATATTGTGGATAGCTGCAGAAGCATAAATTTGCCCAAATTAAAAGTGTCACCCGTGCAAATGACACCCATTACAGTGTGATGTACATTGAGACCCCCTCAACTGTACATATATATATAGAATACATGAAAAAAATGTGAAGTAAATATAAGTGTAATTGTACATCGTGATTCATATCTCTCTATACAATAAAGGCAAATACCCGAGCATCACATTAACCAAAATACATAACTAAATACAAAATAATGCACTGTATAAAATACAAATACAACACACACGTCACCGCACGTAGGGAAGTGCCCTGATACACGGCTGATACACATTCACCGCACCTGGGTGAGTTTTACTAATTATATTCTACCTATATATTGTCAGTACTTTGCATGTGTATTTAGTATTGTTTTGTTACCCTGAGGAAAGTCCCGAGCTGGGACTGAAACGTTGGTCTCTTTTTTAACTTTATTTAAATAAATTTTGGACTTTTACAAGACCGGTGAGCGGCTGTTCTTTGCTACAATATTTGATTGGAGTTCATGCCATGGCACCCGGCGAAGTGGATTTCTACTAAAGCGTGAGTGCGGGGGATTTTCAAGTTTTTTTATATATATATATATATATATATATAATTAAATGTATAAATAACAAAATTGGGTCATTGCCAAACATCCCCAATTTTAACAGACACATAATTTACCCCAACTTTTAACAGTACTATACCCACTGACAATAACCCATAACATAAGCTAACAATAATCCATACAACAAAATATGAATAACATAACACAAGACACAGTCACAACAGGCATCATACTCCAAGTGATATAACATTGTAGAGGTATACCGAGATAGAGGTATACCGACCTATTACTTTGTTTTTTTCATACGACCTATTACTTTGTTTTTTTCGTATACCGAGATACCCCTACACACCCAGGTTGAAAGCCACCTATGGGCTCCAACCTACCAATTAACAAATTCAACCATGTGAATATTGGTACCAAACTTCCAAACATCACAGCTACCAATCCTACCTACCCCCCAATGTCTTATCCAGCTCCCGCCACAGCTCAGAGTTTGACTCCTCAAGCTATCTGAGCGTCCCACCCCCGGATAAACAATGCCCACTGCAAACCTTCCTAAAAACCCAAATTAAAAAAGTCATTACCTACGTTGGAGAGGTGCACCCCATCATACCGAAAATAACCGGGAAGCCTTGCTTCCAACTCAACATGTCTCACAACTATACCCCCAGTGCGTCTAACGAAAATGGACAACATCTTGTTAACTTTTCACCTTCTCCTGGCCACTGCTACAGGATCCCAAGCATGACGCCAATAGAACTGGGGCACCATCTCCAACCAAATTAAAACTACACCTGGCACCAGAGCCCTTAACTTATCCATGTCCCGCTTCATTCACTGTACTAGTTGGGGCACCCAACCCAAATCGTTACCCCCTGCATGTAGCAACAGAAAATCCGGTGATTGTCCTGAACCTAAACGACTAAAAATCTCTAAACAAACTTCCCTCCATCCGCAACCCTGATTGCCAAACAAATATAATTGTACCAAGCGCTGTGGAAAGCCTAGCTGTCCTCCATGATGTCTAACTGCGGCTCCCACCAACCAGGCCACCCAACCTACGAAAGAAAAGAAAACATATTACCACAAACGGTCTAATCTCACGTATGACTGGAACCTGACCGATTCCCAACGTCCAATCCTTTTTACTAATTCGTCCCCTAGGCCCAATCGTGCTGCTTCCATTGCAACCCCAATCCTAAAAGAATGTGTGACAAACTGTAAGAAAACAACCCCAAACGGCCTAGCCACAAGCGAAAAACATGGAAGAACTGATATTTTGATAACGATGACCCATCATCATATGTCAAAAAGGAACCCTGAATCCTCGGACGAACTTTTAGATAGGCAGAAGCACAAAAAACGTCAGTTTTTGACTGCCACAGACAGATGACAATGACAATGCGATCATGCTATAACTCATGCTATAACATCCTCCGATTTAACTCACTCACCCAAAAAGCCCCAAAGAACGGCAAAACAAACACAAGCGTAAATCAAAGCACTTCACGGTGGGAGAAACAGAGCCCAGGCAGCACATCAAGCAGATTTAGCAGAATCTCAAAAGACACCGGTCTCCTGGTATCCGGTGTTCTCCGGCCATCCGAAAACTCTTTAAAGCGAACTTAAAGATTCTTTGTGATATCTTCCCAACCATTCAGCTTGAACAAAAATAGTAAGGCTGACAAATGCCTATCTACCACTGAAGAAGAAGCCCCATTGTAAAACAATCTGCACAAATACCACAACAGCATATCCAACCATACCTCCGCAGAGAGGCGTCCACCAGCACATACACACGCCTCATCACAAGACCTTAACATACGCCGCCCAAGTACTTGGAGCCAAATACTTTCTGATCAGACTTCCAAGCAGGAGGTCCCTACCTGCCACATGTCATCTGGAAAGACCAGACACTCCGACCGAGCACCCGGAGCCTTCACGCAAATCTTTTCACACTGTAAATGGGACAGTGCATCAGCAATGATATTCAAGAACCCAGGCATGTGACGCGCCCGAAAAACAATGTTAAATTGCATGCAAAATAACACAAAACATCGCAACAAGCGAATTACTGGGATAGAAGAGACAGATAACAGATTACCCGCTGACATGTTAGCCAAGAAGAAGATAACTTTTTTATCCCTCAACATGGATACCCATAAAGCCAAAGCAACTACTAAGGGAAAAAGTTCCAAGAATGCAAGATTACGAATGATGGGATTCACTTTCCAACCTTTGGGCTACGGTTCCGCACACCACGGTCCCGCAAAATATGCCCCGAAACCAACACTCCCTGAAGCATCCGTAAAAAGTTCCAATTCTGGAGAGTGGACTGCTGCATCCCGAAAAAAAACCCAACCCATTAACTTCCCAAAGCAAAATCTCCCAAAACTTTGAAATTCTCCTTAATTGGGACCGTAACTCTGATAAAATGATGAGGAGAACTGATCCCTCCCGTCGCCTTTGTCAAAACCTATTAAAAATCCTCCCCACCAGTACAATTCGACATGCAAAATGAAGACGCCCGAGTAAGAATTGCAGTGTTCTCAGAGTCACTTTACTCGCCTCCCAAACTTCACAAATGGCCTGAAGAAGCACTTATCAACTTATCCTTGAGTAAATGACATTCCCCTGCTACCAAATCAATTTCAAGACCCAAAAAACTGAGGCAAGTGGTCAGTCCCACCTTTTTGTCAGCCACCAAAGGGACTCCAAAAACCTGGGCAACCCAATCCAGCGTTCATAACCCTACGCGACAGGCATCCAAACCGGAGGGACCAACACACAAGAAATTATTCAGATAATGAACCATGAACTTGTTACCCACCTTGACTACCCATTCCAGGAAAGTACAATTTTTTTTCAAAATAAGCACATGTGATGGAGCTTCCTGTGGGCAAACAAAGGTCCACAAAGTGCTTAGTAAAGAAAAAGAAAGGTTGCGCCAAAGAATAAATAAATAAAATGAATAAAAATAAAAGTAATAATAAAAATATATAAAAATAAAAAAATTTGTAAAAAATAATAATGGATAAGTTCCAATGGATATCAGGAGATAAGATAAATATAGTCACTGATTCCGCTGTGGGGGTGATTCCTCTTGTTTGTAGTAGTTCACATCGTCTCGTGATATGGAAAACACAAGAAGAAAGGACCAATCGTGCGGAGTGTATACAATTTGTGTGGCAGTATTTAAAACATATATATTGCACTCACATTTAGGTGAACGATAGCCAGCTCAGGATTTGTAGGCATATAGCGGAATAATCCCCGCTTACAGGATATGTTGGTGCTTGTCCTTCAGGGTCCAACTCTCAGGAGAAGGGGAAGATAAAAACAGCAGATAGTGCTCTCTGATAATATATATATAGGGTGATGAGTAAAATAAAATAAAATATACTCACAAGTAAAGTGCAGGTCACAGTGCACTTTAGGAATAGCGTTAGTGGTATAATCTCCACTTCAGGATATGTAGTATAAAATGCCAGGAAAAAAGTAAAATAGTAATAATTATAATAGTGTGCTAAAAATGATAGTGGTGCAAATTTCTAACCAAAAAATCATTTATTTTATAAATAACACAATATAAATAACCATAACGCATTTCACCGCTGGGGCTTTATCAAAATGGTATAACATATAACCTGGCACTTAAAAAGTATATATAGGTACACTAGTACTTTAAAAAATGGCGCCAAAATGACATCATTATTTGGTAGCCAATAAGAATCACACATTGTACATTTAGAAAATCGAATTTAAAATTTAAATTAAAACATTAAAACAAAAGTATGTATCTTTAATAGACCATATGGGTTATTATTGTAGAGATGATTGTATTCTAAAACAAAGTTTCAAACCTTGATTAGAATAGATTTTAAATATGACGCGTCACGTGACTCGCACGGCACCTTGGGAAATGTAGTGCGCGAGTCACGTGATCGGCATGTATAGGATGAATGGGGAGAGATAGGGAGGGGTGGCCAGTAAGATTGTGCAGCCGTCCTATTGGTGGGCGGCATGCACGTATACTACAGACGGATCTGAGTATAGCACGTGACCCACGGCCAATAGGGAGGTGGTACGCGGGTCACGTGATCGGCAAATCGGCGAAAGGGCGCTTGGGGAATGTAGTTTAAAGCGCCCTTTCGTCTGAAACTAAAAGTAACCGGCAAAATAGGTTTTGAAGTGCAAAATACACTCACATATCACATATATACATATTGTGATATGGATAAAAGGAGACAGAATAAATAAATAACTTCGTCTATAGTTAGATACAGTATACACTATTCAGTTAGACACATCATATATCTGCATATGTGAGAAACTGAGTATGATAGTACAAATAAGGGGATCCAGATTGGTATATAAAATCTTAAGTTATGCAAAATAGTCATAAGAATACTTAAAAGTAATAAAAAATATATAGAAACATTTAAAGGACCTTAAAAGAGAAATCAATAATTGATGGGGGAAATTTACAGTAATAAAAAATTACACATCCTATATAAGTGTGGAAAAGCTGTATAAAATAATGATAATAGAAGCTTTATATCTAATAGGCTTCCTTGAGCAAACTGCAGCTAAATGCATAAAATAAGCCCATTTTAACATATATAT
Source organism: Pelobates fuscus (assembly GCF_036172605.1). Taxonomy (NCBI): domain Eukaryota; kingdom Metazoa; phylum Chordata; class Amphibia; order Anura; family Pelobatidae; genus Pelobates; species Pelobates fuscus. The sequence goes on along the minus strand of NC_086321.1, from coordinate 108,877,558 downwards.
TTATGATACACATAATTATAGCAGTGCGGTCGAGTTGGGGGTATCCCAGACTATAATGCCGTAGGTAACAACTATGAATGGGATAGCCCCAAACCGACAGCAAAAAGCTTAAAAGAAATAAAATAACTTTTAAAAACAGAGATATTTTCATAAAAAATTAAATAAATCAAAATCAACGTTTAAGCCTTGTGGGGTTAAAGTTTGTAGATTAAACACCCACTCCATTTCTAACCTCCCTAAGATATTTTTTATATTACCACCTCTCCATGGCACTTTACATTTTTTGATTCCTATGCATTTAAGAAATTTAGGGTCCCGGTTATGTTTAACAAAGTGCTTGGACACAGAATGATTGGGATATCCGTTCTTTATATTTCTGCAATGTTCTGCTAATCTAGTTTTAAGACATCTGGTGGTCATACCCACATATTGGAGGCCACAAGGGCATTCCAATAAATAGATAACTTTGGTGGTATTACATCCGATAAAATCTTTAACAGTATAGTTTTTATTGGTAATATTAGATTTAAAACTTGTAACTTTAGATGGTGTAGAGGGATCGGTGCTCTTACATACAATGCATCTTTTGCATTTGTAAAATCCTATAGCTCCATCTAAAAAGGTATGTTGGGTGTTTTTGATTTCTCTAGTGTAATTAGAACGCCGTAACGGCTGAAGCCCCCAGGAGGTAAGCTATACTTACCTCCGCCGCGATCCTCTTCTGGGGGTCTGCCTGAGAGCCCAGGCAGCCCCCCTCCGGCAAATGAGGCCCCCGGGGGCCATGTGATCGCTCTCAAAGAGCGATCACATGGCCCCCTATAGCTGGCTATGGATCTGCCAGCAGGGGGACTGTCTAAAATATTAGAGAGTCCCCCTGCTCGTAGGTAGTGTAAAAAAAAAATTAAATACACATGTTAAAATAAAATACAAGTATTTATATATATATATAATATATGTATATATATTATATATATATAATATATATACATATTATATATATGTAACGTCATACGTAATGTATTTTAATATTAATATTAGTATATATATTAGTATTAAAATACACTTAGAATGACGCTACATATATAATATGTATATATATATTATATATATAATAGATCTACATATATATATTATATATATACGTATAATTACAATAATAAATAAATAAAATAATAAAATAAATAAATAAAATATTGAAACAAAATGTAAAATAAATTATATATTCATATGTAATTTCATTCTAACTGTATTTTGTTATTAATATATATATATATTGGAAACAGAATACACTTAGAATGACATTCTATATATATCTATCTATATATAAAATACAAATAACCGCAAATATATATAGATAGATAAATACATATAATTACATGAAAGATTACATTAGTATACACGTAGAATTTAAATACCTATAAATGCATATATATTAAAATTCTACGTGTATATTTAAGTAATTTTTTAACATAATTATGTCATTTAATTAATTAAAATTTGATTGACATGCCTGACAACACAGGGAGAAAGTGCAGAGAATTTAATTCGCAAGCACTATATTTGACCCTGTAACTCTCCAAGACACCATAAAACCTGTATATAGGGGGTACTGTTTTACTCGGGAGACTTCGCTGAACTCAAATATTAGTGTTTCAAACTGGTAAATTGTATTACAACGATGATATTTTAAGTAAAAGTGACGTTTTTTGCATTTTTTACAAACAAACGGCACTTTTATGGACTATATTATTGTTGTAATATGTTTTACTGTTTTAAAACACTAATATTTGTGTTTAGTGAAGTCTCCCAAGAATAACAGTACCCCCCATGTACAGGTTTTATGGTGTTTTGGAAAGTTAGAGAGTCACATATAAGGCTCGCATTTCATTTTTTTGACATTGAAATTTGCCAGATTGGTTATGTTGCCTTTGAGACCGTATGGTAGCCCAGGAATAAGAATTACCCCCATGATGGCATACCATTTGCAAAAGTAGACAACCCAAGGTATTGCAAATGGGGTATGTCCAGTCATTTTTAGTAGCCACTTAGTCACAAACACTGGCCAAATATTAGTTTTTTGCTTTTTTCACACAGAAACAAATATGAAAGCTAACTTTGGCCAGTGTTTGTGACTAAGTGGCTACTAAAAAAGACTAAACATACCCCACGTTCAATACCTTGGGTTGTCTACTTTTTCAAATGGTATGCCATTATGGGGGTAATTCTCATTCCTGGGCTACCACACCGTCTCAAAGGTAACATTACTAATCTGGCAAATTTCAATTTGAAAATGGAACGTTCTATATTTGACCCTGTAACTTTCCAAAACACCATAAAACCTGTTAATGGGGGGTACTGTTGTACTCGTGAGACATCACTGATTACAAATATGTGCATTTTGTTGCAGTAAAACCTAACAGTATTATGACATTTACAGCTAAAATGTGAGGCGGAACTACAAATTAAAAAAAAAATTCTAATTTCTTACAGTTTTTTTTTTTATTTTATTCATAATAAATTGTTTCATATATAAATATTTTATATGAAATGAAAGCCCTGTTTCTCCTGAACAAAATGATATATAATAAGTGTGGGTGCATTTAATATGAAAGAGGTGAATTACGGTTGAACAGACATATAGCGCAAATTCCAGTTTTTGTTTACGTTTTGTTTTGATCAGAACGTGCACTATTGACTCCGTCCTGAAGGGGTTAAGATGGATCTAAAATTAGGTGCACCTCTAAAAACAATTTTGGGTTGTATTGGTAAAATTTCTTTCAGGAGATCATCTTGTCTTAAAAGATGCCAATGTTTTTTAATTGTTTTTTTTTAATAAAACCACTTTTGTTATTATAGTTAAAAATTATAGGGAGGGTGGGAGCTTCTGTATTATTTTTATCCTTGTAGGTAAGGAGGCTCTCTCTAGATTTATATTTTACTGTTTCTATGGTGTTATTCAATTTTGTGGGTGAATAGTTCTTTTCCATAAATTGTTTTTTTAAAAACAATGATTGTTCATTAAAATCATCAATATGGGAACAATTTCGACGTATTCGTAAGAACTGACTTTTAGGTGCACTCTCAAGCCATGGCTTGTAGTGACAACTAGTATGATCAATTGCAGTGTTGGTACATACTTTTTTAAAAAATGTTTTAGTATGTATTTTACCTTCCTTGATAAAAAATACTTAAATCTAAAAAATGGATTATTTCTTTACTATATTCTCATGTTAAAACAATCCCTCTGTTGTTGGAATTGAGGTGTAATATAAAAGAATTAAGTGAGTCCTCCGAGCCTTTCCATATAAATAACAAATCATCGATATATCTAAAATAGGAGACCAGGTTATGCTCCCAGGCATGCCGTCCCCAAATGGCGCTGGATTCCCAGTCAGCCATAAAGAGGTTGGCGTAGCTGGGAGCAAACCTGGTCCCCATAGCTGTCCGCCTCTTTTGAACATAAAAGGAGTCATAAAACCAAAAATAGTTATTAGTTAAAATGATGTCTATACCTTCTACAATAAAATCAATCTGAGTATCTGGAATTCTTTTTTCGTTGGATAACATAGTTTTGACAGCATTGCATCCTAGTTGATGGGGGATAATGGTATATAATGAAGTGACATCACATGTAAGGAGTATAAGATCTGGTTCCCAACAAAAACTATTTAAAAATCTCAATAGTGACATCGAGTCCTTCAAATAAGATTTCATAAGTTTTACTGCTGGTTGTAGTAAGGTATCTATATATTGGGATAAATTACACAGCGGAGAGTTGATCCCGGACACAGTGGGTCTGCCGGGGGGGGTGTTTGGCGTCTTTATGTATTTTCGGTAAGAAATAAATTACCGGAATTTGAGGATTTTTTATAAATACATAATCAAATTCTTTTTTGTTTAGGATATTTTTATCTAGTCCTTTTTGTAAAAAAGTACTTACTCTTTGTTGTATAGAGGATGTGGGGTCCCTAGATAATTTCTCATATACAGCAGTATCGTTCAATTGCTTATAGGCCTCTGTAACATACATTGAACTAGATTGGATAACTAGACCTCCACCCTTGTCAGCAGGTTTGATGACAATGTCTTTGTCTTCTTGCAATTGTTTAATAGCTCTTTTTTCTAACGTATTTAGGTTTTGTGTGTCATACTTATTGTACTTAATTTTATTGAAATCTCTTAGTACAGACTTCTCGAACATCAGAAGTGGAGCTGATTTAAAATGATAAGGATAAAAAGTGGATTTAGGTTTGAGGTCAGTGTTAATAAAAAAAGGTTGGTCAGTGGAGTTTGGAGGGGGGAGAGATGCGGGGTTTGGAGGATTAATATCTGAATTTTGTGCTTTAAAAAATCTTTTTAGTGTAGCTTTCCGTACAAATTTATTGACGTCTAAAAATGCTTCAATAGGTTTAAAAGAATTTGTTGGAGCATATTTAAGTCCTTTGCTTAAAACTGAAATCTGTGCTGCATTTAAAACTTTTTGTGATAAGTTAAAAATACCGGCGTCTGACTCATTGGGAGCAATTATTGTCTTTCTAGTCTGTCTTTTTTGCTGTCTTCTGCTGCTCCGTTTACCTCTGGGCTTAGAGTTCTTTTCTTTGCTCTTGTTGGGTATGGTGTGTTTAAAATAGTGTTGGGTGTGTCTGAATTTCTAAAAAATGATCCTCGTTTTCAATTTCGGAGTCTATAGATAGTAGTTGGTACCTATTGGTATGTGCAAAGGGGGTTTCACTGTGATTTTTATAGTAATGACTAGGTCTTTGGGTTTTAGGTGAATGTTTGTAAGTATCCGTACTTCGTGCATTGTAGTAATTGGAACGTGAATCTTGGTGCATAGAAGTATAGTAAGGAACTCTCCGTGGTTTAAATGGGGCTGGTCGATGATATGAAGATGTAGGTGCATGATTGGGGTTGAAGTTCCTATAGTGAGGTATTGGTTTGTAAGGGGAATGGTTGGTGTGAGTGGTGAAGTGATTGGGATTCTTAGTGACATATGGGGATTCATGGCGTGTATTTTGTGCTGTTGATCTTTGGTATTTATATGCCTCTCTTCTCACATTAGAAGATTGATTCTCTGATGTGTATTTTCTATTTAAATGGTATGTTCTAACCTGTCAATTGGCATAATCCTGTTTGTCTTTTATATATTTTTTTACTTTAATGTGTTTAGTATCAGTTTCTATTTTTTCAATTTTACTCTGTATAGGGCATGAGTTTGTCTCTCAGATCATTAATTTCCCTGTCTAAATTTAAAAGTTTTTTGCTTTTTTTCTTAATTAAGGTTTCCATGAGACCAAATGTACAGGTCTCTAATTTACCATTCCACTCATTCATAAATTCTAGATCATCTTGATCTGAGGTAGGTAATTTCATAAGTCTCAGGCCTCGGGGAGTTATGTGTTCATCAATGTATTTTTTAAATGTAGCAATCTCCCATTTAAGCTTAATTTCAGTTGTTATGGCTCTTTCTAGTTTAATAAATAGTTCCTGTTGAGTAACACTATTATAATTATTACTATTTTACTTGTTTCCTGGCATTTTATACTACATATCCTGAAGTGGGGATTATACCACTAAAGCTATTCCTAAAGTGCAGTGTGACCTGCACTTTACTTGTGAGTATATTTTATTTTATTTTACTCATCACCCTATATATATATTATCAGAGAGCACTATCTGCTGTTTTTATCTTCCCCTTCTCCTGAGAGTTGGACCCTGAAGGACAAGCACCAACATATCCTGTAAGCGGGGATTATTCCGCTATATGCCTACAAATCCTGAGCTGGCTATCGTTCACCTAAATGTGAGTGCAATATATATGTTTTAAATACTGCCACACAAATTGTATACACTCCGCACGAGTCCTTTCTTCTTGTGTTTTCCATATCACGAGACGGTGTGAACTACTACAAACAAGAGGAATCACCCCCACAGCGGAATCAGTGACTATATTTATCGTATCTCCTAATATCCATTGGAACTTATCCATTATTATTTTTTACAAATTTTTGTATTTTTATATATTTTTATTATTACTTTTATTTGTATTCATTTTATTTATTTATTCTTTGGCGCAACCTTTCTTTTTCTTTACTGTGTATTTCTTATATAGAGGGTTAGAGGGTTACCCTCTATAAGGTTGCTGCCTGTCCATTATATTATTAGCGCTAACCTAACACACTTTTTTCTCCACAATGTACTTACCCTCAAAGTAACAGCCAAAAAGATGTTGACAATCGGGATGAATTGGTAACAGACGAAAAGCCGATTCCACGTCAGCTTTAGCCATCAACGCCCACGCCCTGTGTGCCTAATCAACTCAACAGCATTGTCGAATGATGCGTAGGACACAGAGTATAAGGCCACGTCAATGTGGTCATTAACTGACGGCCCTTTCGGGTACGAAAGATGATGTATAAGACGGTACTTCCCTGGCTCCTTTTTTTGGCACAACCCCCTAAAGGAGAAACAAGAAGATCAGGCATAGGGGGGTTGTAAAAGGGCCATCCTCTCCAATTGGACCTCTTTACCTAATTTAACCCTTACCACATCTGGAAATTCTGCAACCGATTTTAAATCATGGAAACGGCACTCCAGAACCCTATCCCGAAATGGAATGATGAAACCGTGCATAAAACCTTCCCTCAGTAGCGCCGCATCTGCCTGGTTAACATTGCGGCTTAGCCATGGCTGCATCGTGCGACCCTCACCAGTATTTATCCCAGTGCAAGTAGATGGTGCCGCGATATTGCCCACACCCCCTGCCGCTGACCTCGCACATTTGAAACAATGGTTGACGGCATGCACCCCCTCTGCAGCCGCCACTCATGCTTAAATCTACAAGTTGAGCCCCACTTACATGCCCCTCATTGAATAACCAACAGAAACCTTTCTTGTGCATGGCCGATGAGGTGGAGGCTAAGCCCGCGCCGGCCCGGGCTGAAAGGAGTGAGATAGATTTTTGCGCCATCATGAACTTGATCCATAGAGGCAGGTCAGTTTGGTCCCACCACTGGGTTAGCTGAGAGACACTGCCAAAATTCTTCATCGTAGTGTCACCAAGCTAAACCCCCATACGTCCTATATGCCTCCCATATACCATCCAAATAACAAAAAGTTTGAGAGCACCGTTCCGGATATTTCTCACCTAGTACACTGGCTAAAATGTAGAACGCCCGCAACCAATTACCAAAAGACTTTGGTATCGTACGATACTTCCGTCTTTTTTTTATTCCTCCTTCTTTGCATCCTTTTTATCTTCTTCCTTTAAATCGATGTATTCCTCCAATGGGATTAGTGCATAGATTTCCAGAAACTCACCTTCCATGTACATTTTGCCGCGCTGCATCCGGGATGCTACCCAGACAGTTCAACTCGTTCATCACCGAGGTCTGTACCCACCGACATCGATGCCACAGCCGTGACATCCGACTCACCCACTACTAACTGTGACAACCACGAAGCTCCTTCACCTGAACCCCCTGAACTTGGCTCCCAAACTTGCCCAAAATTCCTTGGCTGACCCTCCCAGCACACCAATTATTTAGCAAAGTCCTGAGACCCTGTAATAGATCATAAGAGGATTCACCAGCCGAACCCCTGGCCGGTAACATTTGTGGGGCTGCAGTCCTATCTTTGCCATCCAAGGACCCAGAAGTCAACGCCAACATTCTGGGACCCGTGAACAGTCCGTGGAAGGATGCACCAGCGATATGCAAGGAGATGAATACATGGGTAGGGCATCTATCCGGCTCCTTATCTGACCACCTTCCCAATGAGTACCCCTACTCAAGATACCAGAGTCCCTGCCCTTCGGGCCGTCATAAACTGCTAAATTGCCCTTGTGCCTCCTGTCAGGAGAGCTCCCGCTATCAGACCTGAAATCACTCTAGCGGCAAATTAGCGGACAGGGACGGCTGTGCTCGCCCTTACTGTTCCCCTATAGAACACCCGTCACTGCTGCACAGTCTGCCTGTTGACCTGTGTCGAGAACGCCGGCCGCTCCTAGATCTGCGCTCAGCATGCCTGCCAGCCTCCCTTTGGGAAAGTACGCTAGGGGATCTGGTGTCACGGTCCTGGGAGCAGCTCGATCTGCCAACCCGTACTCTGTCAGCCCTAATGAGCCCCTCCGTAGTGCGCCCTGGAAGGGACCCACTGCTGCTGTCCCTGACCACCTGCCTATCCGGACACCGGCCTATCCGGACTCCTCCGTGGTGTGCTCAGTCACCTGACAGTTAGGACGTTATCTTCAGCTTGTTACCTGGTCTCCTTTTGAGCCTAACTCCTTTGAAGCTGCACTGTTCCTGAGCCTCAAAACCTGATGCTTGCGTGGGAATCCTAACTCCCCCTGAGCTGCTCCCAAGCCCTGAGTGGCCACCTACCCCAGTTCCCCCTTCTCCCATGTTGCGGTCACCGGCCCGCCGAGTCTCACGGCCGTGCCCGACCGGCACGACCGCGCTGACAACACGAGCTTACCTGCTCGTCGGCGAGCCGGGAACCGCTCACTCAGGTCTTCCGGGCATCACGCCCAAATCCAACATGGCGCCGACCGCGTGGTCGCGTCTATGGATAGCCCCGCCCCCGAGAGTTATACCAACGTGTGCGTGACGTCACAACGTCAACGCACACGCACGTTTTGGGGTCAGAGGTCGCCCTCTGACCAATCACAGCACAGAGAGGGGTATTTAAACCCCTAAACTCACCCCAGTACTTTGCCCTGTCGTGGTTTCCGTTTCCTGGTTTCCTGAGAGTGCTATTTTCGTGTTTCTGATTTCCTGGTATCCTGATCTTGGCTTTTCCCTGGTTATTCTGATTTCTGGTTTCCCTGACTTGGCTTGTTTAAACGGTATTGAGTATTTTCTGGCTTCCTTGACCTCGGCTTTCCCTTGGACTATTCTCTGTCTCTAGCGTATTAGTCCGGCCATTCTAAGGTCCGGTTTACGCTCTGTCCTTTCTTTTCCCTTTTCTTATATGTATATGGTTACATAGTTTCTGCGTGCTGGACCACACTAGTAGTCGTGACATCCCATAAGTGATAGCAGTGGACCACTGGGCCCGACTCACCTGGTGCAGGACCCCCAGCAGTCAGCAATGAATCCGGCCTAGCAGAACTCTGTGAGCCTCTGGAGCCCGCTGTGGAAGGAGCCTGTTCCACCCTGCCATCCGCCATGAGGCACGGCGTAATCTTTTTTGCCGACCTGCCGTCCGCCATGACGCGTGGCATTATCTGTGCCGTCGTCCCATCCTCCATCACATGGCACGGCAACCTCTAAACCGTCGGCCTGCCATCCGCCATGAGGCGCGGTGTCATATCTGCCTTGCCCACAGCCGCACCTGTCACAGGATCGCTCAGATACGGGCTGCCACGCTCCGACTACGACCCCGAACACTGGGGCTCCTGCTGCTCGCCTCACTGCTGGCATCACTGCTTCTGTATGCAGGCCCCATCAAAAGGCTAATCCTCTGCCACCTCCTGGGTACTGCACTTGTACTTAATCGCTGGGGCCTCGTGGGCCAGCACGATGGCGCAGCAGAAGGCACAGGATCCATGGAACCAAGAAAGTCAAAGCCAAGAGAGTCCCCTCTCACAAACTGCAGACCGGATTCCACCCATCAGAGCCTCAACGCCAGAATCCATCAGAAAAATAAAGCGAAAACACCACACAAACCTGCAGCACACAACAACAGGTAAGTATGGCTAATTAAAATGGTCCCTAATCTAAAATGTCCGTTATTAATATCTGATTTCAAATTAAGACTCGCCCCCCCAAACCACATAACCAATAAATACCCACCACTACATATGCCTGCCTCCTAGCTCTGTCAAGGCCCATTCCCTTAGCTTTGCTGGTCTCTGGGCTACAGGGTAATTACCACGAGCTACTGACACATTCAGTAACTATACCTGAACTCCTGATGATGAATAGTCAAAGTAATAGATATGAATAAGATCAAATAATATGAGCTTCAGATAAAAATGCTTATATCTCATTAGACTTCTGACTTTCTTTAAGACACAGAAGTAATATCTATCAAGGAAATGAGTGGAGAATTGAAGCCATCATCTCAAATGTTGTCTGCATGTGGAAACGGACATTGACTGGCAAATAGTTTAGAAAGAATCATAAAATGGATTATCAGTAAGGATGAATATGTGAACATTCACACCTTATGTGACATAAGAAACCTAGTTTGGTATATCTCCTACATAAAGTGTCCTTTATTGAGGGATATCTTGCAACAATTATAAGGTTCTGCACCAATGATAACTATATGAGTTTTCCTGAAATTTCCTTGAGGACGTGCTGTGGTAGATCAAGTAAAAGTTTTTTAGGTAGGGAACGCAGTGTGTGTAGGGAACATCCAAACAATTGTACAAAATGAGCTGGGATATTTATAAAATATGCATTTGTTAACAAAAGAAAATGCTTACTAACTCAAAAGGCAGTCATGGACCTGATTCTTACCAGAGAGAACATGACGTTTAGTCCACTGTGTGGTGGCCTATACTTTTGTGCAAGTTGCGTAAACTACTAAAACAGCACAGCACAGCACAAAGTTTTTATTATTTTGATTAACTAACAGACCAGCTTGTGAATCTTAATGGGCATATTTTCAATTAGCTTAACATTATTTTTAAAGTACTTTGCAGAAATACCTTAATTCTCGAAAGAAAGCAGAGTGTTGAAAAAGCAAAGTGCTGAGAGTGTGTGAACACAGCATGTGAATGTGTGGGATGAATTTAGTAAATGTATCTATTATGAAACATGCATTTCTGCCACTGTAATTTTATGTTTTGTTTTTTAACTGAAGGATTATAGTGGGAGTTGTAGGGAGTATGATATCCTCAGGAAGCAGTATCTTTTCAGGAATGTCAAGTTTTGTTTTGTTTTTTGCATTTAACATCCACAAATGCAGATATTCGTCATTATTAATATTGCCAAAGACTGAGAGAAAATATATTATCCGCAATTAGAGATAGCACAGATAATGAACAGTTACTACTTTATCAGGTGTTTGGAGTCAGGTGTTTACAGTATTCCCCAAATGTAAAATTATAATGCAGCAATAAACTCCAGAGTGGTATGAAGGGGTAAAAAAAAAGCAAAAAAAAACCTTTATAGTTTGATGTGGCACTAATCAAGTGCATCAGGATTTTGGATTTGGATTGCTGGAGTTTATTACTACGTTAGAGAGACAAATCACTGTTAGTTATGAATGTTCTGTATAAAAGCATATGAAGGACTAACCTTCACTCAGAATTGGCTAGATCATTTCATTATTTTTTTGCAGCCAAGTGTGGAGTTGGAGACTTCCTGGAGTTATTATTATTATTATGATATTTATATAGCGCCATCAAATTCCGCAGCACTTTACAATGGGTGGACGAACAGACATGTAGTTGTAACCAGACAAGTTGGACACACAGGAACAGAGGGGTTGAGGGGGCCTTGCTCAATGAGCTTACATGCTAGAGGGAGTGGGGTAAAATGACACAAAAAGGTAAGGATAGTAGTAGACTAGTAACAGTTGCAGAAGAGGAATCAGTCAGAAGAAGTGGGTTTTTAATGATTTTTTGAAGGAGTGGAGACTGGGTGAGCATCTAACGGAGAAGGGAAGCGAGTTCCACAGGAACGGTGCAGCCCTCGAGATATCTTGAAGGCGAGCATCGGAGGTGGGAGTACGGACAGAAGATAGACGTAAGTCTTCAGCAGATCGTAAGGGCCTAGACGGGACATACTTGTGTATTAGTGAGGATAGATAGGTGGGAGCAGCATTATGTAGCAATTTGAAAGCAAGAACCAGAATTTTAAATTGAGCTCTATATCTTACAGGAAGCCAATGTAGGGACTGACAGAAGGGTGAGGCATGGGAGTCCATTAACAGACTAAAGGATAACTATCTTCTCATAATTATTTTTAATATAATAATCCTTTTGTAAAATTTTGAAAGGAGATAGTTCTTATTAAATGAAGTATATGTACAAAAATGAGAAAAACACATCCCTACTTTTAGTATCAGACAGAATCCTTCAGCCAAATACCTACTCCTTGTGTCATACAGTGTTTGAATAATGAACGGAAAGTATGTCCTTTAAAAATAATTAGCAAGGAGCCAAGAGGACATCCCTACTCCTCCCCAACCCAATGAACTGTGGTCAAGATAATAGGTTTGGGCATCATTTAGATGCCCCATTAAATGCCATTACTATAACCAATCCTCTAAATTCAGAGCACTGTCCAGTGCCTACTTTATACCCAGTCCCCATATATATCTAGGGATTATATCTATATATCTCACTTTCTACAAGTGGATATAGAGTCCCTTAAAGGAACACTCCAAACCACTAAAACACTTCCACAAGCTAAAAAGAGTAACCCCTCTTCCTTACTTTATAAAAGTGCACATATTAAAATAAATCAGCACTCTTATAAAGCTCTTAAGTTGCCATCCATCAGACTGCTCTTCCTAACTGCTATAAGCCCCAGCACAAATGCTTCTGTGCTGCTTCTCACAGAGGTACAGCACAGATTCTCCATGAGAAGCATTGGTTTGGTGGGGAGATAATCACCAGTGACGTGGAGTAGAACTGTGGCGTAGAGCTGAATTCGAGGTAAATTCCCCTTTTCATTTAGCACACTGAGGGGACAGGAAGGCAGTAATCTAAATAGCATTTTACACTTTTCACTAATAAACACTTACTGATAATGCTGGATGATTCCTTTCATAAAGAAATAATCAATAGCCAGTCTCACATATAATAAACAAAAAGAAAGGTATTACACCATGAAAAAAAATAATCTGCCTGCCTCAATGTCTGCAAGTGTGTATATATATATTTTTTTTTTTATTTTTTTATTTTTTATTCTTAAGTAGTCAATAATCAGGGCTTTTATTTATTATCATTTTTCTTTTTAATTAATTAATTTATTTATTTATCCCATCTTTTTTCTTTTTTTTCCCCAAGTTTTTTTTGTTCGTTTTTTTTTTTTTTTCTCGCTTTTGTTTTCTCTGTGGCATAATTGGTTTTATGAGTAACTATAGCTATTATTAGTATCTGTTTACTAAAAGTTTACTTATTACAGGTCAAGAAGTAATTCAACTGCGATGTTATAATTCTTGATGGAATATTCAAACTCAGATGTATTAGCTGTAATCTGTTATATAAAAATTAAAATAAAAAATAAGAATAAATAATCAGGACTCCCATGAGGGAGTGAAAATTTAGCCCTGGCTAGTTGCAATTAACCATTGGTGAGTGTGACATGTACCATCAGGGTTTTAATGAATGACCTTTAAAGACTGATCAGTGGTGCAAGACTTGAAATGTAAAGCCCTGGGTCGATATTACACCTCAACATATATACATCTCCTTAGTCTTTGACTTATGGACAGTTTAAATATATGGGGATTAAACATTAAACACACTCAATGCCTGTTCCATTTAGATTTAGATACAGTTCATGGCCCTTGATAGCTCGAATCTTTTCAATGTCACCTATTCTGAAACTCTCAGCCTGCTGTGTGCATGCTGTAAAAATCATGTCAAGTAAACAAACAGCTAGGGAAACCTAAAAGAGTGGATGTAAAAATAGTTACAGAGCACTTGAGGATAAGTGGTTTAAAAATGCATTGAGTCACACTTCAGGGGCTGAGTAATCTACAATATGAAAGTCAGCCTGCCATAAAATCTACACTACCACCATCACATAATATAATACTGAAAGAGGTGAGAAAGGACCTTTTCAAAGACATTCTGCTAAGCGGATATAAATCACAGTCCCTATGCACAAACCCTTATATCGTAGATTTAAAAAATACTATGCTTTGTGATAATGTCTGGCTTTCTTAAACCACAACAGTATATAACAAACAGAAATGTGGAATTTTTACAATAGAGCTATAGCAGTGATAACTCCATTAAGTAATGAAGATTAAAGGTGTCTTGGGGACTTCTGGAAATGCAAGTACTGGGGCTGTTTGTTTATGGAAGATCAGGGGGACTGTTCTCTACTGTTCATTTTCTGGGCTTTTCATATTTGGACAAGGAGCAAAACTAGGCCATGTTGACTTCCTGATCCTACCAAATTATAATTATGCTCGACCTATCTACACGTGGGGAGGAAGAAGGGTTACTGTCTTGGTTAATACAGATATTTTTGTCACTATTGTTCAGTGTGTTTAAGAATTCATAAAGTTCATTTGGAATAAATCACTGTTTCATTTAAAGTTCCTTTGTGTGGTTTACTTTCTGTGAATACCAATATTGATTGGACATCCAATATTTGAACTCTTGCAGCACTGATGAAATGAACTTACACTGAATAAAGGCTCTTTCTTCCAACATAATAAAGTTATTATTAATTGCATACACTGGAGACCCAGGAGTGTTTGTTTCATTGTACTGTCCATAAATCATGTGGCATAATTTGCTATCTGTATATATTTCGAGTTACACATATCTACGTTCCTATGTAAAATTAGCAATATTTTGTGGATTGTTTAACAAATAGCCGGGCATGTACAGGTGACAACACTTAATACTATTGTACTATAATCTAACACTTACGCTGCTTCTATGACCCAAATGTTTTAAAAAGAAAGGGGGAAAAAATACTTTATACCAAAGTCAACATATTAGAAAGAACAAGCAAAATTGGTCCAACTCTTGATATCATCATTATCCCATAACTCCAAATTAAACCATATAAATCTGATAGGAAAGTCAAATTTGACTTTATTTAAACACTCTGTTACAAGGGAAATAAGCAAGGTTGTTTACCAAGGTGAGAAATGTTATACATTCTAAGTGAATTTCAAACTTAAGAACAAAGTAGACAAACTGAAATCATAGCGGAGTGTGACAACCTGACAGGGTTTGGTTGCTGGTAAGGGACTCGATTGCAATTGAACAACACTATCTTAAAATCACGACCCTCAGGGGCAAGTGAAGGTGAGAACAGGCCCCTGATAGGTCAGTGGTGGCACAGGGTCCTTTAAATTAATATGGGTACCGAGAGGGAGGAGACAAGAGGTAAAGTCAGGTCATGGCAGGCAGAAAGCAGGAATTCAATCAGGAGAAAAGCAGGTCAGGGAACAGGATAATCACAAGGCATCAGGACTGCGGAACAGGTAGATTAGAACAACCAAGCACTGATGAGGAGGCAGTCTGGCATTTAATAGGCTGACAGACTCATATGACAAGCCAACCTCCATCTGCAGGTGGAGCACTCAATGGGCTATATAAATTAAAGAGTGGGTGAGTGGAGCCAGGTGATGTGACATGGAGTTGGATATTTTTTCAAGTTTGGCTACGTGGGTCTTAAATGCAAAATTCCCTTTGAATTTCCAATAATTTTCACTTTAACCCATTCTTGACAAGGGTTTAGGCAATTCCCATTATACCATGGCATACATTTTATAGCAGAAACGTGAGGTGTTTAAAAAATATTTAAGACCTATCAAGTAAATGTTCATCTTAAGAAATCACACAGTGCATGCTTATCCTTAAAAATAATAAATATAGTTTCATAAATGATTGGCAAAATATAGTTGATTCAATTATGAATCCTGGTAATGGCCTTCCCAAATAATTGGAAATATATTTTTAAAAAGTGTAAACTAATTGTAAAGAAAACAGTACTCCCCCAGAACTGCTGAACGCTGTTGGAGAAAGTCTCACTGTCCATCTGACTTTCTCCACTATAAATTTATGCTGAGCTCATACAGCTTGGCTCTTTCCTCTGCAAAAGTTAATTACTTCAACACCCTCATAACCACACTTTCCTGCGAACCCAAACACCTGTTTCACACATTTAACTCTCTTCTTCGCCCTGCTGTTCCTCCTCCACCTACTAACTTGACTGCCTCAGACTTTGCAACTCACTTCACTGACAAGATCTCTACAATCAGAGAAGAGATTTCTCATCTTTCTTCTTCCCCTTACAATACTTCCCCTAACTTCACTCCCTCTGCTATTCTATGTTCATTTGCACCCGCTACACTGGAAGAGGTTTCTGCTCTGCTCCAGTCCTCCTGCCCCACCACCTGCTCCCTAGATCCAATTCCCTCGCATCTCATCCGTACTCTGTCTTCTTCTCTTTCTCCACCTCTCTCTCTCCTCTGGTATATTTCCATCGCCCTTCAAACATGCAACTGTAACCCCAATTTTAAAGAAGCCCAATCTTGACCCTAACTCCCCATCCAACTATCGTCCTATCTCGCTACTGCCTTTTGCATCCACGATCCTTGAAAGAATTCTGTATGCGTGATTGACAGACTTCCTCGAGTCCAACTCTCTGCTTGACCCGCTTCAGTCTGGTTTCTGCGCTAAGCACTCTGTGGAAACGGCACTGACCAAAGTATCCAATGATCTACTCGCTGCAAAATCTCATGGTCACTACTCTATCCTAATTCTCCTTGACCTGTCTGCAGCTTTTGACACTGTTGATCATCAACAGCTTCTTCTCATCCTCCGCAATATCGGTCTACAAGATGTTGCTCTCTCCTGGTGCTCCTCCTACCTCTCCCAGCGCTCTTTCAGTGTTTCTCTGGCTCTGCTTCTTCTCCCCAACTCCTCTCTGTTGGTGTCCCGCAAGGTTCAGTCCTCGGTCCCCTACTGTTCTCCATCTATACTGCATCCATTGGTAAACTCATTAGCTGCTTTGGCTTCCAATATCATTTCTATGCAGATGACACGCAAATCTACCTGTCCTCTCCTGATCTCTCCCCGTCCCTCTTGACTAGTGTCTCTGACTGCCTCTCTGCTGTTTCTGACTGGATGGCTGCCCACTTCCTTAAACTAAACTTGACCAAAACTGAAATTCTGGTCTTTCCTCCCTCAAGTGTTGTTACTCCTGTGTCTGTCTCCCTCCAAGTCAACGGTGCTACCATCAGCTCCACCACGCAGGCTGGCTGCCTAGGTGTTCTCTTTGACTCCGACCTCTCCATCAAGCCTCATGTTCAATCTATCACCAAATCCTGTAATTTCCATCTCAAAAACATTGCGCGCATCCGCCCCTACTTAACGCCAGATGCGACTAAGGTGTTGGTCCATTCCACTGTCCTTTCTCGACTTGACTACTGTAATCCGCTTCTGAGTGGTCTTACGTACTCCCAACTTGCGCCGTTACAGTCCATAATGAATGCGGCGGCGAGGTTCATCTTCCTGTCCGCCCGCACCTCCCATGCCTCACCCTTCTGTCAGTCCCTACATTGGCTTCCTATAAAATATAGAGCTCAATTTAAAATTCTGGTTCTTGCTTTCAAATCTCTACATAATGCTGCTCCCACCTATCTATCCTCCCTTATACACAAGTATGTCCCGTCTAGGCCCTTACGATCTGCTGAAGACTTACGTCTATCTTCTGTCCGTACTCCCACCTCCGATGCTCGCCTTCAAGATTTCTCGAGGGCTGCACCGTTCCAGTGGAACTCGCTTCCCTCCTCCGTTAGATGCTCACCCAGTCTCCACTCCTTAAAAAAATCGTTAAACACCCACTTCTTCATAAAAGAGTATAAATTAAACTGTTAATAGCTCCCAACTGATTCCTCTTCTACAAGTGTCACTAGTCTAATACTATCCTTACCTTTTGTGTCATTTTACCCCAATCCCTCTAGCATGTAAGCTCATTGAGCAGGGCCCTCAACCCCTCTGTTCCTGTGTGTCCAACTTGTCTGGTTACAACTAGATGTCTGTTCGTCCACCCATTGTAAAGCGCTGCAGAATTTGATGGCGCTCTATAAATATCATAATAATAATAATAATAATAATGTATCAATATTACCTCTTAAGCAAGTAAACACTGGAAACTCTCTGCATCTTATAGAGCATAAGAAAAACGAAAGAATAAGAATGTAAAAATGCTTAAATCCTCTGGATGGATTCAAAGTTATAAAATAGTATCACACTCAAGCTATACTGCTCTCCCAAACACAACTTGAATATAATTCAAGGAAGGTTGAAAATAATAAATTATATAACTTGGATTGACTAAAATTGCTTCATACATGTAATTGCATGAGGGCAATTGAGTTTAAAATTATTAGACTGAATGAGTAGGTAAGTTTTTGACTAAAGTTCTGGTTGGAAATCTAAAACCTGCATAAACAATTGATAAATCATTCAAAAACAGGTTAAATATAGATTCAGCTTAAAGTGTTTTTATGCCTAAAGACAACAAAGACAGCTAAACAAATTAAAGAAGTGAGAAAAAGGACAATGCATGTCAACATATGCTATGCTTATATCTGGTGTACCCCAAATTGCATTCATTTTACACAGAGGTGTCACATGTAGGATTGAATTATGCTTACAATTTACCTGTGCCTTCTGCTCCCACCCAACACTTCTCATAATAATGCAGGATTAGCCACACACATCTTAATTTTGGACCTAATCATCCTTAACTGGTAAAGCACACTATGTTCTACTCTACTAGACTTGCTGGACAAAATTATATCAACTAATATTCTGTCTTGCTCTGTCCCAAGGATAAAATTCCACAAAGTATGGGACCCATGTAATCATTACACTACAGGGTCAAAGTATCAAGGTAGAAACAACATGCTTGAAATTAACATAAATGTTACTCCATGTTGAGCTTTGTGAATCACAACATGGGTGTCATATATTTCTATCTAAAAGTGTGTATGTTGTGTTTTTCACCTACCTGCTCTCTTTTTCCCCCCTGTAATCTGCATATATCTCTTATACACCACAGTTGTGATGTTCTCTATCTTTGTATCATTATAATAACATTGATTTTTTTTTTTTAAATGTATGGCTAAATTGTGACTATAAATTGGAAAAATAATCTACTACATATGGTTGAGTTGCACAGTATGAAAGCATACTTAAAAAAGAGCTTTTAGAAAAAGTTCTAAACATTGTGAAATTTCCGTACTCCTAGCTACATTACACATTGAGTTTCCGATGCTGGTATAAACATTTTCTCCTGATCCTGATCTCTGTGGTCCAATAAATCATAAATTTACGGAAGCAAAAATGTCAACATTATTTGGACCAAATTAGTATTCAAGAAGAAATAGAACATTTTGATACAACTAATAACATGATCCATGAGTGCAAATTCTGTGATTATTACTCCTACAGTACCAGTGGCAGTTGATGAAGTTTAAAGATGGTGGGTCAACTGATTACCCAACTTGTCAGGTGTTGCCCGATTAGCCCCGTGTACACAAATTCCTGACTTAGAGTTCTAGCCCTGCTCAAAACCATAGACCTATAGAAGCATGCATTAGGGATTCAACTACTTTAAAGGGACTCTCCAGTGCCAGGAAAACAATCCTTTTTCTGGTACTGCAGGTTCCCTCTTCCTCCCACCTCCCAATTCCCGGTTGCTGAAGGGGTGAAAACCCCTTCAGTGACTTATCAGAGGCAGCGACATGTCCCACGTCGCTGCTTCTTCCTCCGCCGCTGCTCCTCCTCTTCATTACGTCAGCTGGTGGGCGAGACTTATCCCGCCCACCGACCGGGGAGACCTAATGCACATGCACGGCAATGCGCATTAGAGCTCTCCATAGGAAAGCATTGAAAATGCTTTTCAATGCTTTCCTATGGGGAATTGAGCAACACTGGAGGTCCTCACACAGCGTGAGGACCTCCACCGATGCTCTAGCACAGGTTTTCTGTGCTATAAAACAGGAAGTGCCCTCTAGTGGCTGTCTAGTAAACAGCCACTAGAGGTGGAGTTAACCCTGCAAGGTAATTATTGCAGTTTATAAAAAAAACTGCAATAATTACACTTTCAGGGTTAAGGATAGTGGGAGTTGGCACCCAGACCACTCCCATGGGCAGAAGTGGTCTGGGTGCCTGGAATGTCCCTTTAAAGTGGTCCACAACCCCACCTTCTGATGCAGTTACCGAATCACAGGACTATATGTAGGCCAGTTGCTTAGGGCACCCAGCATCTGATACCCACATGCAAAACCAATGGGTGATGTCAGAAATCTTGTTAGGGCATGCATGTATAAAGTGTCTATAATGTGCATGTTTTTTCACCCTAAAACATGCCAACATCTGCCTCTCAGTTGCCTTTACAGCCATTAATAAAGAAGAGGTGCAAACAACAAAAATAATTACGAAGACACAACATATATTTTTATAACACACAGTTATTAATACTTCCCACCCAATGATATTTCTTTTTTTGCAACTCTGCATACTACAATTAAAAACAGGTGGCATTTAAGCTCTTTTCACCTGCTCGCACCCTCTTGTGCTTAATCTTGACACATGTAAGGAATGAGTGTCTGCAAATTTCATTTTGTAGGAAAATTGTGTGTGTATAAAAATATGGCATAGCTGTACTTTTAAAATGTGTTTTGTTACAAATGTTTTCCCATGTATTGCTATTCAGCGTCTTTAAAAAGGTGTATTTTAGATGAAAAATATACAAATGTATTCTACTTGGTAAAACACTTTGTGAATAAATAATAAAACTGGAATAAAAAGCGCCGCTTAGAATGCATCATTGAAAGAGGCTATAATGAAAAGCTCTTGTTGCTGAATATGAAAATATCCCATGTAGAGTACTCATGCAGCCTGACTGTATAATCAGAGCCAGAGAGGCAAGCAGTCACATTCCAGTTTCCACCCACTGGTAACAACTGGGGACAGCAAATAACTACTTGTCTTGTGAGTTACATTTATTATAGCATACGAGCAATGTTAGATTACAGGGGAATTACAATCATACTTATATTTAAACACAGTCCTATTTAGTGCAATATTTTGTTGCTGTACTAAAATATTTTAGGTTTACAGCTGTTACATTTTTCTAAGACATTTGTAATCGGACATTTGTAATTCTGCATTCCACTACTTTCCAAGTTTTTTTTTTTTTTTAAACTTCTATTGCGATTCATGTCCATTAAGTCCATGAGTGCAAATAGTATTTCTAGGAATATATTACTAAGAGAGATGCCATTCATTCCTTATCCCCCAAACCTTATCTTGTTGTCAACACCATATGCTGTCCAATCCCACAATTTAGAGCTGGGGTGGTGAGAATAGGATTTAGAGCTGAACTCAGAGCTTATGGGATATGACAGATGCTCCTTTGCCCTTCTAGCATATTTAATTTATGGCCACTGGTGCTAGAATCCAAAAAGACACACACTCTACTCCCTCATTGCTACTTACATACCTAAGAAAAAAACTTCATAACATATGTAGAGTTTGGGGGTTAGCCTCCTAACCACAGATGAGGAGCCCGTTTGGTATGAACCCTGAAGTTCTGACCTCAGATCCTATGGCTACCCACCAGGAGATGTTTAAAGATTTTAAGACATTTTGCTCTAAGTGGCTGGACTTTAGTTAAAATGTTTTCAATTAGTCAGTCTGTGTATGTACCTCCTGCCTCCCCCCCCACCCCCTCCTTTGCTGTTTCACAAAGGTTTGCCTCTCTATAGTTCTTGGAGATCTTTCCTCCCTCTTACGTAAGTCCACAATCCTTTATAAAACCATATATAAAATAATAATAGAACACCATATTTAGCTTCCTAATAAAAATACTACCACATGGGACATAAAAAAAAAACGTAGCTTTGGATAGAAAGTAAAATTAGTCTGTTTACTAGCACAGAACAGCATTTCTGCCCTCTCTGCTCTCAAATTAGAAAAATTACACCACAATAAAAATAGAAGATTCATTGGTTCTTAGAACTTAACGTATACAGTATTTCAAGACAGAACAATCAATCCTTCAAACCACTTAAGGAACACCATCCATGGTTCTGGCTTTAGAGATTATCCAGTTCCATTCGAGTGACTTATAAGTGATTCTCTTGACATTTGTGGACTTTGAGGAACAGTTTCTAAGTTACTGGACCACCATGTATTGAAACAATACCTATGGAATATATGGTATATTCAATCAACTTAAAGAAAGGTTTCATTCTCCCTAACTTTTCAGACAAGTAAAATGACCTGTTTAACATAGAATGGTGGGAGTCTTCAAATTGAATTGTGTCCCGCATACACAATCTTTTTATTGATTGAAATAGAAACAAAATGTAAGAATATATGGGGAGAAATACAAAAAAAAATATTTTTGAAGCAAATACATATGTCACTAAGTAAATCAAATTTGTACAAAACATCTAACCTATGAATTCCCAAAGAGGAACAGCATTTTTACATAAAAATCAACAAAATATGACTTCAATATTTAATTAATCAGTGCGTGTTTCTCAAATGAGTCTTAGACTGCAGTCGTTTTATAATCACTTGGATTTGCTGGTTTATAATGTAGCCACTAGGATGATGATTCTGGCTTTCATGTTAAGGTTAAATATATTAGACAGGAACAACAAGCATTTAGACCTACATTCACCCCAAGGCTGGCTAAATTACATGTTGGACACCAGCTGCCCATTGAGCACTTTGCACTTTTCATATTATACTTGGTCTTTTTTTTTTTTAAGATCCATTTAACTGATTAAAACATAACTGCAGGGAGCAGCATAAGCAAGAAGGACTAACAGCTGTCATGATTGCAGCTCTGTGGTTGGTGGAGCCACGCTCATATACTCCACGCTTAGTCTCTCTCTCTCTCTCTTAGTTAAATTCTAACAGTCCACTTAAAGAAAAAAAAAAAAACATTTATTGGGGCTTTAAACACTGCACACGTTTAACTATTTAAAACATCAGCAACACATTTGTTGAACATTTATACCACACTGTTTGCATTACTGTGTGTAAAATCTCTTTGTTGCAGCATTCACACTAGACTACAGGGATAACATACTGCAATGCAGAAGCTGTAGCAGTCATAGATTCTCTCTTTTTCCCCATGTCATTTGCTTCTTGAAATATCTCTGTTATCTAAGTTTTAAATGCATTGACACCCAGAGCTTATGTGTATCAGTGAGATGTTAATTGGTATATTTGCATTTAAGTTAATAGAACCTTTCAACAAAAAGTAAATTAAAATGCACACTAGAATAGCAAAGCCACGTTACATGAAGATGGATACAGTGCACAAAATTAGAAAGACTGTAACACCGCTTTTACCAAGGGCATCGCCCAAGCTTCAGCCAAAAAAAAAAGAATAAAAATAAATAAATACATTTTCGAAAAATGAAACTTGAAAATGCATTCACCGAAGATGAAAGGTTTTGGATGTGGCAATCAAGCAGGAGGTAATGCTGACAAGCAAGCTAACAGCTCTTCCAAATAAAGAAAAAGAAGTAGATGCTAGCTAGGTGCTGAACTAATGGTGACAGGGACAAGCTGTTAGAAGCATCTTTGACTTGAACAATGAGAGTCTGTGATGAAGAAAATAAAATCTAGCTGAGACTGCACATGATGGCTTTCTAATGAGAGTCAGATGGGAAAGTAATATGCACAGAGGCAGAGGAGGGGGAAAAAAACCCTCTACCACTTAATGAGAACTGCATACTAATCATGTACGAGCGCCTTTAAAATCTAGTGTTTCCCAGGCAAATGTGGATTTATTTTTCTCCCCAAGAAAAAAATAAAAAAAATTGGCTGCAGTTCAAAACATAATTGCATTCTGCCAGCCTTCAGAAAGACGCACATCTTTTTGTATTGATCAATGGATTAATTCCAAGAAATGTCTCATGAATAAATCACGTCACATAACAAAATGACGAGAAACACTTTCTCTATATATATTTCTCTTAGTTGCAACAAACAGAAGCTTGCACATATGTCTTATTAGTGAAGATATTTTTTTTTTTGGGGGGGGCAGGGGGAAGGTCAGAATCAATGTATACAATGTAATAAATGAAGACAGAGGGCACATCCTGCATTAAAACATACACTTCCATGAAAAGAAAAAAAAGTAAAAAGAAAAAAAGCTATTCTCCATTGTAGTACAACACAATAGCAATTGCCAATGAGTAGACTGGTCCCATTTATTTATTTTTTACCCAGTGGATCAATGCTTGGACTAATTGGGGTGAAAGGGGAGTATCTCAAGAGGTTTTTCATACATGTGTATTGTGGAATGCTATAAATCTTAAAACGCGATGTGTATCTAAATTGAACAGGAAATTTGTAGAAGGTAGAAACATCAAGCAAATATCAGTAAATGTCGCCATCGTGTGGCAAATCTGTTTATTACAGTTCACTTTAAACACCATAATATTTTAAGACGTTTAGACAATGCGAGCTGAGAAGTTATTTATACATAATCACAAAGCCGTTTAGTTATGCAATTTGGTGCAATTATTATTCTTATAAAACAAACTGAGAATTTTTTTTTTGTTGATGTATGTTAAAAATATGTGATTACAATTTAAGAAAGAAATACTGAAAAAAATGTATCTGAAAAACAAACAATTTTATTGAATGTGTCATAAGTATATTTCACAGTGTCAAATGAATTATAAAGGTTCCAAATCTAATGTCTAATAATTCTCCTACGTAGAAATGTGTATTTTTCAATTCATTTTTACAAAACGCACAATTACTTGCTACTAATTTTAACCCATGGTAACATATATAACAGAAAAAAACACTAAATTAATTAAATGTGCTACACTAAAGAGTTTTATAAAACACCTGTACATTCTTTCTCGGCTCAAATATGTGTCAACAGGCTCCAAGACCCATTGTCCTTCCACGCCAAAAAAAAAAAAAGTAAGCTCTAAAGCAAGGTTTGTGTAACTATATGTCTGTGTATGTGTATCTGTATGTCTATGTATCTGTGTATGCGTCAGTGTGTGTATAGGTATGCAAGCAGAAAAAGTCTCCGTCCGTCTTTTAAGTCCTGGATTCGAAAATCCCGCCATCTGTGTGGCCAATCCCATCATGCCGTCATTTGCGTTCCAATCTCGCTGTCCAAGCCTCTCTTTCATGTCCGTATAAGGTGCATATACTTCCGGTATTGTGTGGAACGCAAATATGCGTTCCACACTCGTAAATTAAATAAATGAGTGGAAAACGGGCATAGAAAGGGAAAAGAAGAGTAACTATCAAATTCCTAGCAAATGAATAAATAGGTGCATTATAATTGAAACAATTTCATCAGTTTAAAATACGAAAATAAATGTGTAAAGGAATACTTAGAAAACATACTTGATGTCAGAGTCCACTTAAAGTCATATACATAAAAAATTATAGTATAGCTATATAAGAAATAAAAGTGTAAATACTGTGATTCATATTTCAAAAAAGGGACAATTGGATGACATAAAAATAATCACTAGAGGAATTAATATATATAAAAAGTAAATTTAATAGGAAAAATTCAATGGAAAAAAATTCTTTATAAATAGTATTTCAAATTTATAAAAAATTTTATAAAAAGATTATAAAACACATACCATGTCAAAATCAACATTAAGTCCTATTGGGCTAAAAGTCTTCAAATTAAAAATCCAAAAACCTTCTCTTTGTCTTAATTTCCTAATTAAATCTCCTCCTCTGTCATCCAAGGTCACTTTTTCCAATCCCGTGCATAGAAAGGTTTCCAATTTAAAATCAGGACAGTTGTTACAGTGAACAGGTACCGAGTGAGTGGTTAATTTTTTCTTTATGTTATTACAGTGTTCCATAAACCTCACTTTCAAGGCCCTGCTAGTCCTCCCCACGTACTGAATGCCACATCCACAAGTTAAAAGATATACTACATTAGTACAATGGATTGTAATACCACTAATGTAGTATATCTTTTAACTTGTGGATGTGGCATTCAGTACGTGGGGAGGACTAGCAGGGCCTTGAAAGTGAGGTTTATGGAACACTGTAATAACATAAAGAAAAAATTAACCACTCACTCGGTACCTGTTCACTGTAACAACTGTCCTGATTTTAAATTGGAAACCTTTCTATGCACGGGATTGGAAAAAGTGACCTTGGATGACAGAGGAGGAGATTTAATTAGGAAATTAAGACAAAGAGAAGGTTTTTGGATTTTTAATTTGAAGACTTTTAGCCCAATAGGACTTAATGTTGATTTTGACATGGTATGTTTTTTATAATCTTTTTATAAAATTTTTTATAAATTTGAAATACTATTTATAAAGAATTTTTTTCCATTGAATTTTTCCTATTAAATTTACTTTTTATATATATTAATTCCTCTAGTGATTATTTTTATGTCATCCAATTGTCCCTTTTTTGAAATATGAATCACAGTATTTACACTTTTATTTCTTATATAGCTATACTATAATTTTTTATGTATATGACTTTAAGTGGACTCTGACATCAAGTATGTTTTCTAAGTATTCCTTTACACATTTATTTTCGTATTTTAAACTGATGAAATTGTTTCAATTATAATGCACCTATTTATTCATTTGCTAAGAATTTGATAGTTACTCTTCTTTTCCCTTTCTATGCCCGTTTTCCACTCATTTATTTAATTTACGAGTGTGGAACGCATATTTGCGTTCCACACAATACCGGAAGTATATGCACCTTATACGGACATGAAAGAGAGGCTTGGACAGCGAGATTGGAACGCAAATGACGGCATGATGGGATTGGCCACACAGATGGCGGGATTTTCGAATCCAGGACTTAAAAGACGGACGGAGACTTTTTCTGCTTGCAGACCTTCTTTTTTGCCCCTGAGGAAGTCCGAATTCGGACGAAACGCGTAGGGCGGAGGGACCACAACAGCACCTTTGGACTTTATTTGTATTTTGATTTTTGATTTTTCATTTTATTTTATTTTATGTTTAAAGTCCTTTTTTATATATGTTCTAAATTCAGCGATTTCTTATCAGCTATGGGAGGAAGGATGTCGACACCATAATCCCTTTTTGATACGCTGCATTACAACTGAATTTCTGTCTTAAAGAAGATTGCAGAGACTCCGTCAAGTCCTCAAAGATTGCTATACGCCTATACTGCGCTTCCTTTCTGTGAGTGCAATTTTACTAGCGCATTATATGGTGTTAAAACCAACTACACTATGTTCTTTTATGTTTATTTGTAGATTGTATTTTTTGCATATATACCAAGAAGAATAGAAGGTTCTTCTTACATTTCTACATTTTGGTAATTTAATTTTATATTTTTTTACCACTGGGGAGCACGTGTGTTATATATATATATATATATATATATATATATCTTCTTTTGTCTTTGTGTGTATAGGTATGTCTATGTATCTGTACATGTGTCAGTGTGTGTATCTGTACGTCTATGTATCTGTGTATGTGCCAGTGTGTGTATCTGTACGTCTATGTATCTGTGTATGTGTCAGTGTGTGTACCTGTACATCTATGTATCGGTGTATGTGCCAGTGTGTGTATCTGTACGTCTATGTATCTGTGTATGTGTCAGTGTGTGTATCTGTACGTCTATGCATCTGTACATGTGTCAGTGTGTGTATCTGTACGTCTATGCATCTGTACATGTGTCAGTGTGTGTATCTGTATGTCTATGTGTATGTGTCAGTGTGTATCTGTATGTCTATATATCTGTGTCAGTGTGTATCTGTATGTCTATATATCTGTGTATGTGTCAGTGTGTATCTGTAAGTCTATGTATCTGCAACATATTCATCCTCACCTTGATAGTGATTGCCTTGCCAACAAGTACGGTAGTGTCGTTCACTGGCCATGCATCAATATGTCTGACCCCTGCAGCATGTTTATGGATGCCGGCCGATGCGGATCTACACCAATTTGTAACCCCACATCCGCCCACGGAATGGAAGACGTCAACGTGCGCAAGACGTCATGCAAAGGACGCACACACACATTCTTGTCGGTCAAAGGCTGGTTATGGCCAATCGGATCCACAAGAGGGGTATTTAAACGCATCTATTTCTTCAGCTCATTGCCCTGTTGTGGTTTCCCAAGAGTGTATTTCTGGGCGTTTATTTCTAGTAATTGACTTTGGCTTCGTTTGACTTCCCTGTAATCTGGTATCCTTGACTTTTGGCTTTCCCTCATCGTTGTGTCTCATTCTGTGTCCCCGACCTTGGCAAGTATTCTGACTATTCTTAGGTACGTTAAGTCCGGCCATTCTAAGGCACGGTAAGGCATTAATTGTTAGTCCTAGGTGTGATACAGTTCAACGTGCAGAATCTTCTGAGCAGCGGTATCATCTCTGGAAGATTGCCCACCCTACCCTCCCCACACCATCCCACCCCATGGTCAACAACTTACTTATAGATAGTGCACACCAATCAAGTCACTAAACATCTCCTCACCTGAATTCATTTAACACACTGCATCCTTACATTGGTTTAAACACTCATTGATATGTGTGTGTGTTTGTATATATGATCTATATAATACACATTTTCTCTAATGTTCTCCCTTCTATTTTTCACTTTAACACTAACTTCTCTGATCACTAAAATATCCCTATCCTTTCACTCACCTGTCCCTGGCAACACAATCATCATTACTTCCACCTTACTCCCCTCCCCTCTTTATTCATCCCATGCACTCTACACATACCTTTCCAGCCTATCTCCACCAACTCCTCCCAAATCCTCTACATACATACCCTCCTACAAAACTTTCAAATCCTACTCCCACCTTCACTTCCTTTCTATCCTTCTGCTCCTAGCAGCTGGTGATGTCTCTCCAAACCCCGGTCCCCTCTCAACAAACACAGCACATACTAACCCAAGGACCCACACTAATCTCATACCCATCTCATGTTCCTCTAGACCCTCCTTCAATACTGCCCTCTGGAACGCACGCTCTGTTTGCAATATAACTAAATCCACTGCTGTCCATGACTTATTTATCTCTCGTTCAATAGATTTACTAGTCTTAACAGAAACCTGGCTCTCCACCTCTGACACTGCCACCCCTGCATCTTTGTCCTTCGGTGGTCTCCAACTTACCCACAACCCAAGAAACTCTGAATGTAAAGGTGGTGATGTTGGGTTTCTTCTCTCCCCTCACTGCTCTTTTAAACCTCTTCTCGCCCCCCCTTCCCTCTCTTTCCCGTCATTTGAAATACACTCAATTCGCCTTTTCAAACCCTTCTCTGCTAACATTGCTGTTATTTACCGTCCCCCTGGTTCCCCTCTTCTCTTCCTTGACCACTTTGCTGCCTGGCTACCCTATTTCCTCTCTTCTAACATTCCATCCCTAATTCTTGGGGACTTCAATATTCCTATAAACCCACCTTTGACCTCTGCAGCCACTAAACTACTTTCAATGACTTCCTCCCTTGGGCTATCGCAGTGGGCAAATTCTCCCACCCATGTAGC
Organism: Pelobates fuscus; assembly: GCF_036172605.1. Lineage (NCBI taxonomy): Eukaryota > Metazoa > Chordata > Amphibia > Anura > Pelobatidae > Pelobates > Pelobates fuscus. Next base: position 108,848,375 of record NC_086321.1, on the reverse strand, counting down.
TGGCAATACCCTTGACCTAATCTTCACTTATGCATGTACAGTAACTAATATCTGCAACACTCCATATCCACTCTCTGATCACCACCTCTTATCATTTGCTCTTGCGTACCCCCTCACCCAACAACCTCAGCCTAACCCCCCTCAACTCAGGAGGGACCTTAATTCTCTTGATCTCCAACAGTTGTCAGCTGACATTGATTCACAACTGCTGTCCATCCCTTCCCTCTCCTGTCCTTCACTGCCCATCTCCATATATAACTCTACTCTTACATCTGCCTTGAACACTGCAGCGCCACTCCAAACAAGCACCTTGAGGAGGACCCGCCCCCAACCATGGCATACTAAATCAACGCGCTACCTGCAAAGATGCTCCTGTTGTGCTGAACGCTCCTGGAGGAAGTCTCGTACCCAATCAGACTTTCTCCATTATAGATTCATACTGTGTTCATACAGTGCAGCCCTTGCCCTTGCCAAACAGTCCTATTTTTCCTCTCTCAGTTCATGTTCCCGCAACCCCAGGCGTCTCTTTGACACCTTTAATTCTCTTCTTCGCCCTGCTGTGGCCACCCCCAAAACTAACCTTACTTCTGATAACTTTGCATGTTACTTCACTGACAAGATTGAACAGCTAAGGAAAGAATTCTCCCCTCCTTGCCTTTCTGTTTCTCAATCACACATAGATCATGCCTTTCCTACCCTTCAGACATTCTCCCCAGCTACTGACCAAGAGGTGGCTGCTCTTCTTTGCTCCTCTCGCCCCACCACTTGCCCGCTCGATCCTGTCCCATCTCACCTTATCAGATCTCTCTCCACTTGTCTCATGCCTTCTCTAACACACATCTTCAACTGCTCGCTCTCTTCTGGCATCGTCCCTGCTGACCTTAAACATGCCACTATAGTACCTAAACTAAAAAAAACATCCCTCGACCCATCCACCCTCTCTAACTACCGTCCCATATCCCTGTTCCCTTTTTCCTCAAAGCTTCTGGAAAGACTTGTCTTTACCCGTGTGTCTCATTTCCTCAATTCCAACTCTCTCCTTGACCCCCTTCAATCTGGCTTCCGCCCTCTCCACTCTACAGAGACTGCCCTTATCAAAGTCACTAACGACCTAATCGCAGCTAAATCCAAAGGCCACTACTCCATACTAATTCTTCTTGACCTCTCAGCGGCCTTTGACACCGTTGATCATGCTCTCCTTCTTCAAACTCTTCAATCGCTTGGTCTCTGTGACTCTGTCCTCTCGTGGTTTTCCTCTTATCTCTCCCAACGCCCATTCAGTGTCTCCTTTTCTAATGATACCTCCTCCCCTCGCCCTGTCTCGGTTGGAGTCCCCCAAGGCTTCGTCTTTGGTCCCCTTCTATTTTCTCTTTATACTGCCTCTCTTGGCAAACTTATTACCTCTTTTGGATTCCACTACCACCTGTACGCTGATGACACTCAGTTATATCTCTCCTCCCCGGACCTCTCCCCTGCCGTCCTGCAACGTGTCACTGCTTGCCTTTCTTCCATCTCTGACTGGATGTCCTCCCGCTTTCTGAAACTCAATCTCTCAAAAACTGAGCTCCTTGTCTTTCCTCCTCCTAATACTGATCCTCCTCTTTCGCTCTCCCTTCAAGTTTGTGGTACCAACATCAGACCATCCTTGCAAGCGCGCTGTCTTGGCGTCATACTTGACTCTGGTCTCACCTTTGAGCCTCACATCCAGCATGTTGCCAAATCCTGTAGATTCCATCTTAAAAACATAGCCCCCATCCGCCCCTTTCTTGCACCAGATACTACCAAGGAGCTTGTCCATGCTCTAGTAATTTCCCGCATGGATTACTGTAACCCTCTCCTGATTGGTCTTCCCAAAAGCCGTACTGCACCCCTACAGTCCGTAATGAACGCTGCTGCTAGACTGATTTTCCTCTCTAGTCGTTTCTCTCACACCTCACCCCTCTGCCAGTCCTTACATTGGCTTCCTGTATGCTATAGGAGTCAATTCAAGGTACTAACTCACACCTATAAAGCACTGAACAACTCTAGCCCCTCTTATATCTCCTCACAGATCCATAGGTATGTCCCTTCTCGGTCTCTCCGCTCTGCCCGTGACCACCTCCTGTCCGTTGTCCGCACTCGTACGGCCAACTCGCGCTTGCAGGACTTCTCGCGGGCGGCTCCCTTCCTATGGAATAGCCTGCCTACCGCCATCAGACTCTCTAGTCTTGCATCTTTTAAGAAGTGCCTTAAAACCCATCTCTTTAGGAAAGCTTATGGCCTCCAAGACTAACCAATACCTCACATACCTGTCTCTTGCCCTCTCCTAAAGGGCAAACCACCTTATTTGATTGCAAATTCCTGTCCTAATGTGTTTTACACCCCACCTCCTATAGAATGTAAGCTCGATCGAGCAGGTTCCTCTTCAACCTATTGTTCCTGTAAGTTTATTTGTAATTGTCCTATTTATAGTTAAATCCCCTCTCATAATATTGTAAAGCGCTACGGAATCTGTTGGCGCTATATAAATTGCAATAATAATAATAATAACTGATCAACATGTAATCCTGACAGTATCTGTATGTCTATGTATCTGTGTCAGTGTGTGTGTGTGTATCTGTATGTCTATGTATCTGTGTCAGTGTGTGTGTGTATCTGTATGTCTATCTGTGTCAGTGTGTGTGTGTGTATCTGTATGTCTATCTATCTGTGTCAGTGTGTGTGTGTATCTGTATGTCTATCTATCTGTGTCAGTGTGTGTGTATCTGTATGTCTATCTATCTGTGTCAGTGTGTGTGTATCTGTATGTCTATCTATCTCTGTGTGTGTGTGTGTGTGTGTGTGTGTGTGTCTGTGTGTGTGTGTGTCTGTGTCTGTGTGTGTCTGTGTGTGTGTCTGTGTGTGTGTGTCTGTGTGTGTCTGTGTGTGTGTGTATCTGTATGTCTATCTGTGTCAGTGTGTGTGTGTATCTGTATGTCTATCTATCTGTGTCAGTGTGTGTGTGTATCTGTATGTCTATCTATCTGTGTCAGTGTGTGTGTGTATCTGTATGTCTATCTATCTGTGTCAGTGTGTGTGTGTGTCTGTGTGTGTGTGTGTGTCTGTGTGTGTGTGTGTCTGTGTGTGTGTGTGTGTGTCTCTGTGTGTGTCTGTCTGTGTCTGTGTGTGTGTGTGTCTGTGTGTCAGTGTCTCAGTCAGTGTGTCAGTGTGTGTGTCAGTCTGTGTGTCAGTGTGTGTGTGTGTGTGTCAGTCAGTGTGTGTGTGTGTCAGTGTGTGTGTGTGTAGATCCCTGTCATCATTCCCTTAATTTTCCCTCACTCTCCTGTTTTGCCACTTTTCAGTAATCCAAAGCCCTTCAGCACTTCTGAAATTCTGCACATCTGCAATTCGGTACTTCCGAAATTCGGCACTTCGGAAGCACCCGAATGTATTTTGACACTTATGTAACAATTTTACCACCAATCTATGCCAAATTAAAAAAAAAAATGGTGATTTTTTTTGACACACATAGCAATTTAAGAATATATGTACTGAGAACTTTAAGGTTTACTGCCAAAGAACACCCCAATATGTGTTCAGCAACATCTCCTGAGTACAGTAATACCACCCATGTATAGGTGTGTCGGGTTCGCTGGGGGCTAAAAGACCTTTTTTTGGAGGGTGAGCGTTCCACTTTTCCAACTTGGAATTTTCACATCTGGTTATCATGCACCCATGTCCTATTTGGGACATTTTAAGGACGAAAGAGAAGAGGATTGAGCTTCTTCATCTTCAATGATTTATGTGCCTGCAGTCTTTTATTATCTTGTGAGTGCAATTCTATTCAGCGCTTATCTTGGTGACATTAATTATTCACCATTATCTGCTATTCCTCTTTGTCTCTATTTATAGATTGTATTTTTTATAACTGTTCTATGTTCGCTCGCTCATAATACAGCAGAAAAAGTTTCTGCTCTACTCCAGTTCTCCTGCCTCACCACCTGTTCCCTGGTATCCCAAACATACTATCGCTCCTTCTCTTGCTCTTCCCTGGCAAATTTCTAACACCCTTCAATCATGCAACCGTAACCCCGTTTCTATTTATACATTTAAAAAAAAAAAGCTGACCTTGACACTAGCTCTCTATGCAACTACCACCACTCTCGCTACTACCATTTGCCTCCAAGATCCTCAAATACAACTCTCTGCTTTAGTCTGTACTCTGCACTCGCCAATTTTTTTTCAATACGGCTCTGCCCAAAGTACCCAATGATTTAATCACTGAAAAATCTAGTGGTCACTTTGCTATCCTAATTTTCCTTGATCTTTCTACTGCTTTTGACACTGTTAATCATCAATAACGTCTTCTACTGCTCTGTAATCTCGGCTTACAAGATACTGCTTTCTCCTGGTGCTCCTCGTACCCATCCCAGCACTCTTTCAATGTTTCTTTCTCTGGCTCTGCCTCTTCTCCTCTTCTCTTTGTTGGTGATCCCAAAGGTACTGGGCTTGGTCCCCTACTGTTATCAATCTACATTGCCTCACTTTGTAAATTCATCAGCTTTTTTGGCTTCCAATATAATTTCTATGTCTAAAGGAGAAAAATTATATTAGGGAATATTGAGATATAAAGGTTATTAAAAAATAATTGTAGTTCTGATTTTTGTTTGGGTGAATGCCAAATAGAAATACTGGTTTGTTTTGGAAACACATCTGGTTTTAAAATAGTGGGTAGTAAACATAGTGGGTAGCAAATAATTATATCGGTACAAAAATGTAAAGCAACATTTAGTTAAAAGTTACATTAGGTGTGAAACTAGTGGTAAAGAAGGGGAAATTGTTTTATCATTGTAAGACACACGTAGGATGTGAAAAACAAAACTAATTATGACTAGATTTATGGCTTATTCTAACAATACAAATTACAGGTGTTATTACTGGTCATAATAAAAGTATTATATACCATACATTCTTTGGTGCCCTCGTGGTCTGCAATATCACTAGAAGTGTACAAACCTGGTTAGTAGAGCATGCGGACAATATCCAAAGAGGGTATAATGTTGATAATGGAGATCGCTCTCATCTATCCATTATGAATATTTGAAAGACAAAAGAATTGGATACGGGAAGAAAGGCTTAAATAACTGAGCATGGAAACCCAATGGAAGCTGGGAGGCAGGGCCGGCCTTAGGGGTGTGCGAGCTGTGCGGCCGCACAGGGCGCCATGGAGCAGGGGGCGCCGTGCGGCCGCACAGCCAGCCGGGATTGAAAAAAAAAACAAAAAAAAACATTTTTTTTTTTTAAATTTGCAGCGGGGGCGGAGCTAAAAGCGCCGGAAAACTGATGCAGGGGAAGCAGGAAGGAGTCCCTGCTTCCCCACCAAACAGTCACCAGGAGCTGCACTGCCTCCACAGGTAACTGTGATTGTCAGGTGAGTGTAACTCTCTGCCTGTATGTATGACTGTCTGCCTGTGTGTGTATGACTGTCTGCCTCTGTGTGTCTGTGTATGACTGTCTGCCTCTGTGTGTCTGTGTATGACTGTCTGCCTCTGTGTGTCTGTGTATGACTGTCTGCCTCTGTGTGTCTGTGTATGACTGTCTGCCTCTGTGTGTCTGTGTATGACTGTCTGCCTCTGTGTGTCTGTGTATGACTGTCTGCCTCTGTGTGTCTGTGTATGACTGTCTGCCTGTGTGTGTGTGTATGACTGTCTGCCTGTGTGTGTGTGTGTATGACTGTCTGCCTGTGTGTGTGTGTGTATGACTGTCTGCCTCTGTGTGTGTATTACTGTCTGTGTGTGTGTGTATGACTGTCTGCCTCTGTGTGTCTGTGTGTATGACTGTCTGCCTGCATAGGCGTGCGCACGGGGTGTGCCGGGTGTGCCTGGGCACACCCTAATCCCCACAGCACGCCTATGTATTGAGACCGGCAGGGGAGATCTCAGGATCTCCGCTGTCGGCTCATGCAGAGCCGGCGCTATCCGAGCGCCGGCTCTGCTCTCAGCCTCCCTCCCCACCGACCCACAGGCAGGGAGGTAGGCAGGAGAGGACCGGCGGAGCTCTTGCCAGCAGCTCCGCCGGGTTCCTCTCGCGAGATTTGAGCGTTGCCGCAGCAACGCTCAAAAGTTATAGGTAACAAGGGAGGGGGGATATTAACTAAACGGCACCTCACCTCACCTCCACTGGACCACCAGGGAAGGCAGCAGGAACAAGAATCCCCCCTCCCTACATAAGGTAAGAAGGGAGGGGGGATATTGAGTCATGTACCCCCACCTCCACCCCCCACAATCACCACACACATACAGCACACACACCCACACACACCCACACACACACAGCACCTTCACACACACAGCACCCACACACATACAGCACCCACACACAGCGCAAACACACACATACAGCACCCACACACACAGCACCCACACACAGCACCCACACATACAGCACCCTCACACAGCACACACACACACAGCACACCCACACACATATAGCACCCCCACACCCACATACAGCACCCACACACATACAGCAGTGTGTGTGTGTATAAATAAATAAATATATATATATATATATATATATATATACATACACACACATACATATACACGCGGCGTGTGTTTGTGCTTTAGGGTGCACACCCTAATGCAATAGGCTGCGCACGCCTATGTCTGCCTGTGTGTGTCTGTGTGTATGACTGTCTGCGTGTGTGTGTGTGTGTGTGTGTATGACTGTCTGCCTCTATGTGTGTCTGTGTGTATGACTGTGTGTGTGTCTGTGTGTATTACTGTCTGCCTCTGTGTGTGTCTGTGTGTATTACTGTCTGTATGACTGACTGCCTCTGTGTGTGTCTGTGTGTATTACTGTCTGTGTCTGTGTGTATGACTGACTGTCTGCCTGTGTGTGTCTGTGTGTGTGTGAGACTGTCTGCCTTTGTGTGTCTCTGTGTGTGTGTGTGTGTGTGTGTGTGTATGACTGTCTGCCTGTGTGTGTGTGTATGGCCGTCTGACTCTGTGTGTGTCACATATAACCAATACACGCATATCACACACTGTTAATACACCCATTACAAATATCACACATAGCATACATATCACACACAGTCATCACACCTACTATCACATACACAGACAACACAAACATTACAGCATACATGGATGACGGGGGGGGGGGGGGGGGGGCGCTGTGAAGATTTTTCGCACAGGGCGTCTAAATGCCTAAGGCCGGCCCTGCTGGGAGGCACCACTTCTGAGAAATGCATGTTCCATACTAGTGTGTGGATGAAAATATAAAGCTACAACTAAATTGTTACATCACCCAAAACACTAACTCAAAATTGAATAATAAATTGGTGTGCTAAGCATTTTTTTCAAAGGTTTTATTTGCTTATTTAATTACAAATGTGGATAATTAAAGAAAATAATGTAAATCCTTATATCCTGAAATATTGTTTTATTAGATTAATATCCTCCCACCCAAAGCCCACAGTAGCATATAGTACCCAGCCAATGCTGATGGGTATAAAGAAATATTCACTAAAATTCCAGCTATAAACAGAGAGCTAATCAGCCCTTTTCACTACACTATAACCCCTGCAGTGCTGATTACAAATGTTCAGGCTCCATAGACCAGAATGACAAGTTCCTGATTGGCCAAATTATTCTCCAGAAAAGGGAAAACTGAAGGCTAATGATGTCATGGTTAGGGATTTGCACAAAATAAATTGCTGAAAAAAAGAACTTCTGTAATTCTAGATTGGTTATTTGTGTCTATTTTTAATATATTATCTTCTATACCCACATTTAAAAAAATAAAAAACAAACAATTTCCCCAGCTCATAACTGTTACAAATTGAAAATAGTTTGGGATTGGTCATAATACAGCTCAAAGTACTATGTACAATACAACAGCTTAAGTTGTATCTTTTCAAGGGTATATATAATTCTTAGGTGGGTCCTAACTAACCATTCACCTTGCTTCCTTGAGCTTCTGGCAAAGATCTCTAATGAGACAGAAAGGGGTATTTTTTTATATACATTCCTACATGCTTATTAACCCTTAATAGGGAACACATGGGATGGGCAACATCATTGTAACCTAGCTGTGTGATACAAAAGTGAATACAAATACAAAGAAACAAGTCCTAGAGTATGGTGGGTTCGCACACCTTCAGAGCCGGTGCATGGCTGCCTGGGGGCAATTGCTGGATGGCCAACAGGAGGGGAGTGCATAGCACAGAGTCCCCTCTCCTGCCAGTTACACAATGTAGTGTCGCTAAGCAGACCACTGGTTTGGATTTTCTGTATCCTATCTCTGGTCTGACAGGAAGTACTCTCTGAGCAATTCCTGTCACACCACAGACACTATCAGTCCCAATGTTTTCAAACTACAACGCCCATGTTTTATTTAATGAAACAGATAGCCAGGGAATCCTGGGAGTTGTAGTTAAAAACATATGGGGAGGCCAAAGGTTGTGCAGGCCATATGGAGGTCAGCAGGCACAGAAGAGAAGGTGGGTGGGTGGGAGACAGAAATGGGCTGGGATGAGGAGACATAGTTGGGGTGGGGGGGAAAGGAGATAGAAATTTATACTTGGTCCTTCAATAAAACTAACACTGTGTGTGCACATAGCATTCTGTTGCGCTGTACTCCTAGTTCTCATTTTCTGTACATATACTATTCCCTGTGTGGAGCCAAAGAGTATTCAGCACAAACCGGACCCCCAAACTGACAGGAGAGGAATCACTGCTGTGAAACTGCCACTGACTCCTGTGATTGCTTCTCTTATGGAACATCTTCTTTCCTTGTAACTTCTAAATTGAGTTATCTTTGTTCTCTTTTGCTCTGGCAGGAACATTTTCATATGAGTTGTATTAAAAAATGGCCTAGAAATGTAATTGAACAAGTGGGAGTCAAATCTGATTTTTCTTTGTTTATGGCCCATCCATGTCTGTTTAGAGAATCTGAAGCAGTTCTTATATCTTTTAAGAGCTGTTCTCTTGAAGAAGCAATGAGAAGCCAATTGTCTGACATGATCCACAACTACTGAATAAAAAAAGTTAACAGCGCTGCATGAACGCCTAGCATCACAAAAGAACCAGCTACTAGCAACAGTCTCCCACCCTGACTTGCTAACACAAAGCAGAGCAATACTGGTGATGAAGGACCCTCCACAAGGGAACAGCACCATCTAACTACCGACCAATAACCTGCCTCCCCACAACATGTAAACTCCTGTCAGGCACCATAGCCTCCAAGATCCAAGGGCATATGAGTCAATATATGAGCAGTACTCAGAAGGGGATTGGAAACACCACCAGATGATCAAAACACCAACTACTGGTAGACCAAGCAGTCACAAAGGATTCTAAAACCAAAGCCTATGACACAATGCCACACACATGGATACTGGAATGCTTGGCTCTCTACAAGGTCAGCAAGACAATAAGAGCCTTCATCAAGAACTCAATGGGCAAGTGGAAAACAACTCTAGAAGCCAATTCCTAGACAGTAACTCAAGTGAATACGGATACAGGTTCAAGAGTGGAGCTACCATCAGCCACCAACACTACATGGACAACATTGTGCTGGCAAGTCAGAACCTGTGACTTTTTGGAGGTACTTGGATGTTGCTATCCTCCTTGCCTCTTCCTCATGGTTGCCATGCATTTGTGGTACCCCCAGGTACTTGTAGCTGTTCTTGCTATGTTTCTTCAACCGATGGAGAGGTTTGTCTTGCCAAGGAACCTCCTCTTTTTCTGCATTCTTGATTTGTGGAAGTCTCAGGCATTCCCTTAGCAGTTCATCTTTGGGAGCCATCTTCGTGATGTACTTGTGGATGCTCTGTGTTTCATCCAGGACTGTGGCCTTTACACTCATCAGGCCCTGACCTCCTTCCTTCTGGCAGGTGTAGACTCTAGGTCTCGTATTTCGAATGGAATCCACCATTTATAGTGAGTAGTTTCCTGGTCTTGACATCCATGGTGACCAGTTCTTCTCTTGGCCAGGTTATTCCAGCTGGGTATCTGATGACCGGTAGGGCATATTTGTTGATGGCTTGGATCTTGTTCTTGCCATTGAGCTGGGACCTCAGGACCTGTTTGACTCTTTGGACAGCACTGAGGTATTAATCCTAGCAGCACAGGAGCAGGCACCCAGCACAAGATCAATAGAAGCTGGAGTCTACCAGACCAGGCAAGACCCAAGATACAGTGCAGACTGTGCAAAGAGGCCTCTGAGACAGTCCAGCACCTAGTAGCCAGATGCAAGATGTTAACAGGAACTGCATACACGGAGAGACACAATCAAGTTGCTGGGATTGTGTACGGAAACATCTGCACAAAATATGGATTGGACCTGCCTAAGTACAGATGGGAGATACCACGAAGGGTAGTTGAGAATGACAGGGTTAAGATCCTGTGGGACTTCAATATCCAGACAGACAAGCAAGTGCTGGACAACCAACCAGACATCGTGGTGGTAGACAAGGAACGAAAGACTGCAGTCATGGTGGATGTGGCAATACCCAGTGACTATAACATCAGGAAGAAAGAAAATGAGAAGGTGGACAAATACCAAGGACTGATAGAAGAACTAGAAAGGATGTGGAAAGTGAAGGCAATAGTAGTCTCGATTGTGATAGGAGCACTCAGGGCTGTGACTCCCAAGTTGGGGGAGTGGCTTCAACAGATTCCAACTAGAGGACCCGAGAATGAGGAATAAACATACCACCCAGGAGGAGCGAGAACAAATAAATAAATAAATATATATATATATATATATATATATTTATTTATTTATTATATATACACACACACACACACACACACAAGAGATAAAGTTCAACAATTACGTTTGCAGTGCAGTCTCTCTAGTACTTTTAGATTATTTAGACAAATTTTGCACAGGTACTTGCCTCTGTGTAAACACTGGAATTGATTAGAATAGGTTTCATGGGCAGGGCCGGGCGGCCATGCCAGCAGGCCACAAGTCAATACAGCTCCAGGGAAACGACTAATAATGGGCAAAAAACCCATCAAACTCAGCTTGGAACTCCCTGGGAGTGCAATATACCTGGTCCTGGAGTGTCCCGGTGCAGCTGGAGCACCTGATATCGGGTGGGCCGGGTCCTGGTGAGATGCTCTGGGGCTGGGGAGACTGAGGCCTACCTGGGAGGGGAGTGGGGCAGATGGCCGCTGCCTCGCTCTCCACACCGGCAACGACTGAGAACCGCAACAAATCCGGGGTCCCTGGCCCCGTTTAACCCCCCCCCCTCTGGGCCGGCGGGGGTTATCCCAGTCCCACCGGGCAGGCAACATCCTGGTAGTGCTATTGGGCCACTCGGCGCCGACAGCTACCACGCAGCCTTAACAAAATGGCCGACAGATGCCCTTAACCTGTAAACCGCTGAAGGAGAGTTCCCACGGGACGCGGCCAGAGCTACGACCACCCAAGGCATCTAAATGCAATCACAACGAAGCAGCAGAGGATACCTGCGGTTCTGCCAACTACCCAAACTGCAAGCAGACCTACTCACCAGCAGAGGACCCAGCGCCTACATTAACCGAGCGCCATCTGCAGCGGATCCAAAGCAGCCCGCAACCACAGACCCATGTCCAAGGCTGTGACTTACCCAACAAGTGAGACAGACCTCCTCACCGGAGCTACATCCCCCTGCACTCATGTACCACCGAGATCCTGCAAGGCATCCGCTGACGACATCACTATCAGGCAGCCGTGAGAACTCAGAGACTGTACTCTCTGCTGGGTGCGCTTGCAAACCACAACCTCAGGGGAACTCGACAAACACAGATCCTGCTTCAAGCCCACACAGGGAGATGGCCTGCAGTGGTACCGGACTGCCGAGGCCCAATCAAGATGGCTGCACAGCAAGAGCCAACGACAAAGCACCTGCAACCAGCCACCCATGCATCCCCTAGAGGCCTTTGACCGACTCTGCGAGAGCTTCTGACCAACACTCTGTAATTGTGGACTGACCTACAATCTAGTGGTTAGATCAGCTTTATGGATTTGCCCTGCAATAAGACGTATGGGTACCCACCTCAAGCCTCCAGAGCGGCCATCTGGCTAAGCAGATGCCAAAGATCGTTATGGCGGGAAACAGCGCCATGCTACTCGGGCGCACGCACTCACTCTCACACACACCAGAGCTGGATCAACATGTAAACCCTACCTGCGCATGCGACTCACCTGCCCCAGGAGCCTCACATCAGCGATGCACAACTCTGCACCTAAGGGTTAAAGCTGAACACCGCGTTGCTGAACAGGAGAGCGTCTTGCCGACAAGTGCTAACGCTGGGTCAGAGCCAAGGGGTTCCATCGGAGGGGCCGACAGTGACAGAAAAAGGGACATTCCTGTACTGGGCATAGGCTAAAGCGCCCATTACTCTTTCTCACAGCTGACATGCCTAACTTCTAATCGTGAGAACACGTTTTCGGCTGTCGCTATGTATAATCAGTTTACCATAATGCCTTATTAGTCTATATTTCCAGTGATTAATATTTTCTCTTTTATTCAGCCTGGAGCAACCTTTACCATTATTATAGTTTACTGTCCAGCTCCTCTTTGCTCTTATAAGGTCTCTCTTATATCTAGTCATGCTGGTCCTGCCTACGTATGTCTTCAACTAAGCGTTGCGGTCTATAGTTAAAAGTAATTTGTGAGCATGTTCTTTTAATCTCCCTCAGCATGGTTGAAATCTGTGTAGCAAATTACCAATGTTTACCCTACTCTATATCTTATAAGCATGAATATACATCTAGATATTATAACAAAAAAAAGTGCAGAGAATCAGACATGTGATGCTCTTTACTGGTTGATATTTTCTCTTGATACCTTGCAATGTCTATGTTCATTTGTGAAATTTGCAAAGCAGGACAAAAAATAAAGAATTAAAAAAAAATAAAAAAAATAAAAAGGTTTCATGTCTTGTTATGTTTCCTAAGAAACATAGCGCTAATAAAGTAAACAAAAGCAAGTTAAAAAAAAACTACCTTTATTTTTTTTTTATTTCTTCAGTTACATACTTTTAAACAGGGATGTAATTCAATAGTTTAACATTCAGGCAATGTTGACTTCATTAGTATAGACAGGAAAAAAGCATATAAATGCAAAACATTGTTGGCTTAACCTGAACATACCTGCATTACCTATTATTGACCAGTTTGTGCTACCGAGGAGGACTAACCCACCCCCCTCCACCCTCCAAGGCAGTAAATGGAGCACTTAAATATTGCTAAAAAGCAAAATGTCTACATACTGGTCTTTGCAGCAAATAAAGGGTTCTGTATTTTAAATATCTGAAGTCCACAACTGGTTTAATATACACATTTTCTTGTTATGTGTTATGAGTCCAGATCATATAAACACTGTACAGGCCAAACCGCTTCTCCCCCGAAAAAAAAACAACAAAAAAATAAAATAAAAAGGTCTACAGAGAAACAAAATAAACAAATGTATTATAAGAAACACAAGTTGCTGCATGTATTTACAATATGGTGCAACATAATTTGGTCAAATACTGCAGAGACAGAAGTGATTTCACATTTGGATGGCCACAACTCTTTCATCTTCCATAATGAAAAAATATATATATTTATGCATATACCATTATTTTCTGTTTAAGACAATAACACAAACAAGGCAGAATGAGGATGTCAGGACAGACATGTGCGTAAATGATTTTAAAAGGGTGAATTTGTGTATTTGACCAATGGGGGAAAAAAAAGAACTTACAGCAACACAGAAAAAAGAAAATAAAATACAAAACAAAACACAGATTAGCATTTTTTTTCTGAGTTTTATGTGAGTGCATAAAAATCATCCAAATTAAGCACTTCACTCCTGGTTGTTAACAAAATAAATTACAAATTACAATTAAAATCCCTGTAAATGCAATATTGAACTGAAAGATGTGCATTTATCTATTTGAAATACACATTTCTTTTAATGTTACCACAAACCAGACTTAAAAAATAAATAAGTTAGCCATAGGGCGTGCACTGATAGACAAGAAAAAAAAATTACAAATTCAATCCAGGAGACTTTTGGATTTTTTCCTTTGTACATAAATTTACCATAGTTTGGTCAAAATATTTGTTCTAGTCACCTCCCTTCAACATTTCTCTAGAAAATATAGGCCAGTTTTACAACATGACAATCAGTTATCATGGCTTAACCCCTCCCAAGATCTGCGTCACAACAGTCTCGCTGATCTTTGTAGAAATTCAGAGGTTGGTTAATGGACACCAATTGCAGAAAAGAAATGTGCCCCATTGTCTGTGCAACATCTGCTTATCCATACAACATTTCAAACGACTGACAGACGTGCGGGGAGTGTCTGGATAATGCTTTTCTTCATTTTCTACTACAATTGCTACGTTCAGCCCACGAAAAGGTGAGAATGAGTCCTAAAGCACCTACTAATTGTATGCATACATGGCACAGTGAAGCATCAATCAAAGTAGCTGCTTCTAGCCAAGGAGAAATTATTTTTCACACCAAACAGGTGACATATCCAAAAAGTTTAGTTAACGGAATAGGATGTTTCAGTGTAGCAAGTAGTATGCACTGCTACCATTTACATATTCCAAGACTACTTTATCCCCAATCACCTACATGTAGTGTTTCACTTTTTTCTTCTTCCTCTAACATCTGCTAAATATTTCCTTGATTTGGAGAGCATATCACTTCTTATTTTCTAACCACATTACCATGAAGCACATGTCACAGTGTATACATTTAGGATTTTTGTCTGCCTGCTTCTACTCTGCTCTATCACGGTGACAGCTGAAATGCAGGCTAAATATAGATATATATATATATATATATCTTAAGAGTCCTGTGACTGGCAGCTGTCGGTTGCTGATAATCTGAGTCAGGTTCCAGACAGGCTCTTTTCATTGGTACCTCTGGGCAGTGGTTGTACCATGTGACATCAGAGAAAGGTAATGCTTTAAATTTCCTAACCCCTTTTGGTACCAGATAGACTTTGCCACGCGATATCCTGCCTACCTCTCTGGTATGCAAAGGGTTATCGCAGTACCATTTTCAATACTGTAAAACATTGCCAATATCAAAGACTGTGAATTTCCAAATGGTAAGACTTAGTGTGTTATTTTAAAGCATTAAGCAACCAGTCTTTCTTTATCCACCGATTGCTTGAAGAGAGCATTTTCACAGCAATTTTAATTTATGAACATTTTGCAGTTTCCAGCGTGGTGTAACTGCGTTTTGGCTGAAGGTCGTAATTTAGGGTTTGTACCACTTCATTGGTCCATTTAAACAATCCTATTTTGACAAAAAAAATAAAATGTAAAGCTTCTAAATGATGGACATCTGGAGGAAATAAAAACATCAAATAATGTAATACAACCAAAACTATGTCATGGGAACATGATACTCTGTAAGGGGCGTAGTCATTGCAAAGATCTTTTTTCTTTTATATATCACAAGACAGCAGATGAACAAGTAAGTAATTCCCCATGGTCTGCCCTTTTCCAGAGTCATTTGTGACGTTGAATGGTTTTCCTTTTCCTTCGCTTGAAAAAACAACAGCACCTGCAAGACAAAAAAAAAAATAGACATTTTATAAATAGCACCAGGAAGCACAAACTCAACAACCATGAAATCAAAGTGAGGTCTTTTAAAGTAAAAACACATGGACGTTTCCATTACACAGTTTTGTGTAAACTTCCAAATGATCATAAATGGAGGAGAAATGAGCTATGTCTGAGGAATATTTGGATATTTTTTTTAGAATAACAACTCTACCGCCACCTTATTATGTGGTCAGTTATTGTAGAGTAGATGTGTAAGATGCCCTTTGTTTTAAACGGAGTCCCATGAACACCTGTTATACATATAAACCTCAGATAAGCACAAATCTGTTTAATGACAGAATAGAAGTGAGTAACGAAGGCATGTGATGCAAATATTCTGTGCTATGACTACACTTTATCACAAACTCAAAGGAAATAAAGTAACATACTACGCAATACTTACTATGCAGACAAAAAAAAAAAAAAAACCAACATGCTTCAAGAGAAAATCTACATCACATGCCAATAAATCCATGGACTGCAGTCTAACATGAAGTGAACTTGCATTGCAGAAGACAAGAAGTATGTGAAACTAAAATATATCAGTCTGCAAAAACATCATGCAAACATGAATAGGGTAGCATAACAATGATGTGACCCTTCTCTGTATCTCTCTCAATAGAAGTCTTAAAAAAATATTATTAGTACTGCTTGAACCAATTTATATCCACTATTTTAGCTGAGAATTTCATTGCTCATGCCCTACTTAAAATTTATGTTTAGAGATTAAAATCTCATGTTTAATTGGTGGCTCACTTAGCGCATGTTTTATAGGGACACTATAGGCACCCAAACCACTTCAGCTCATTTAAGCGGTGGTCTGGGTACAATGTTTGTCTTAGTGCTGCAATAAAAATGAAAATCCAGAGCACTCCCTTATCTACTAAACAGCAACTTTGGTGCGGACAGATTTTTAATATGGGTAATAATGGGTGTCTTTACAATATTTGATCATACATTGCACAAGCCTGCCACAACGCCAAGGTACCCCATCTTTGGCAGGTCCTACTCTAACAGCCAAATGACCTGCCAAAGATAGCGTGCAGCCAGCCCCTTGTTTTTGCACTTAGTGCTGCAATGTAAAACATTGCCGTGCCAGAGAAGAGACACTAGAAGGCTTCCTGGATTGAAACTGACATTTGGTACAGTGCCTGACACACTGGACGTCCCCACACTCTGCATGAAGACATCCAGCGTCAGATCTTTCCCCATAGGAAAGCATTGGAGAAAGATGCTTTCCTATGGGGAGGTCTAATGTGCGCGCAACATTTGCAGCACATGCGCATTAGCCCCCGCCCATCGCGGGATGGAGGAAGGGGCAGAGCGTCGACCTAACACCGAATGACATCGGCACTAGGATCTTGTAAGTAAATAAAGGGTTTTTAACACTTTATTCACCAGGGTGCGAGGGAGCGGGAGCTCTAGTGCCAGGAATACAGCTTTGTAATTTATACAGTATCCCTTTAAGCACATCACCACTATGAAATCAAAGTTTGCCTCCATAAGGTAATTGTGGTACAACCTCCATTGGGAATGTCTCAGTATTACTAACATCATGCATTTGCTCTTCATTTGGCATCTATGATTTTTTTACATTAGAGGATACGTTTAACATCCCACAGTAATGAACAGTAAATATCACATTGGACAGAGCATGCTTTTGGAATAAGGAAAATTTTGCCTTTAAGAAATTGGTGGGAGTGGAAACTAAAGAAGATTTGAGCAGTACAATTTAATCTAAAGCTTGAAATAAGTATTAGTCTTTGTTTTATATTAATCAATATGAAGGTTATATGGAAAGAAAATGAAATGCATTTTCAAAGGGAGACTATGGTCACCAAAAGAACTCTAGCGTAATGAAGCAGTTTGTGTGTATAGATCATGCCTCTGAAGTTTCACTGCTCAATTCCCTGCCATTTGGGCATTAAATCACTTTTGTTTCTGTTTATGCAGCCCTAGCCACATGTCCCCTGGCTATGACTGACACAGCCTACATGAAAACAAAAATTGTTTAATTAACCAACAGACTGCCCAATAAAGGAAGTGTAAACATTATATCCCACTTTACAGGAAGTGTTTAGGAAGGCTGTGCATATTAAATGCAGGAAATTATGACAAGAGTTCCATAAACAAAGTGATTTAACTCCTACATGGCAGAGAAATGAGCAGTGAACTGCAGGGGCTTGAATTATACACCAAAACTGCTTCATTAAGCTAAAGTTTTTCTGGTGACTACAGTGTCCTTTAAGTATTCGTATATGCCAAATTATTAAGCAACATGTTTATAATACACACATATGGTATTAAAAAAAAAAAAAGAAAAAAGCCACAAAAAAGACGAGAGTTTTCTTAGAAATGGATACAGCAGTTAGAAGCACTAGCTCTGATCTGCCACTCACATTAACAGTACAAAACAATCAAATTCCAAGCTAGGTATAAAGTGCCAAAGCACTATTTTTATAGAATGTACTATAGGTCAAATAAAAGAAAAAAAATGCATACTAGGTCACAGAAACACAAATTGATCAAATATGGTAGCGCGTTAAAGAGAGGACTATAAATTTGGGACAGAACACTGAAATTTGATCTGGTGAACATTTGTATGAAGTTATGGTACATTTACAGCTTGAAATAACTTCAAAGGCTTCTTAGGCTCCACATTGATTATTATAATGATTTAGCTTAAAGGGTTACTCCAACCGCCATAACCAATTCAGTGATTTAAAGTGGTCATGGTGGTAGGAGTATGGAGGGGCAGTGTTTGAGCTTGAAACACTGCACATAGAGATATTGTTAATTTTGTGCTGGGGGCTTGTGGCACCCCTTGCACATGTGACTTAGTCAGCAGAGAACACTTTCCAGGTTGTCTAATGTAAATTCTGTGCACAAAAATAAAGTCTGACGTTGACACACTGCACACTGACAGAATCTGCAGATAGAGTGACAGCAAGGGAAAGCCAGCCCTTCCTCCACCTTCCTAAACTAACTGAATTGGCTTTTTTTTTTTATAAAATGAAAGATAAAAAACTAAATAAATAAAAGGATCTCCCTCTTGCTTTCCTCTACTTAGATTATGATCATGCACTCTGAGCAAGCAAAACTGCTTCTCATAGTTTAAACCATGCAAGGCTCCCTGTGACATCAGGGCAGGAAGTGGAAGATCAGCACTGGATTAAGGCAAGTAAAAACCTTCTTAAGAACAGACAGCTAGCATAGCAGATTTAGTAACCCTTTAAACAGACTTTACAACATATGCTGCAGTACTGTGTGCAATGACAAACATTGAAGAAAGGTTAAAAGACCACTAGTGTCAGGAATATAAACATGTTGGTGTGAAAACACAGTAAGGGTAACCAGCCAGAATGACGGCCACTAGAGTTGTTGCAGCAATGTGCAGAGGGCAGCAATGTGAACACTGCTTTTTCCCCTGAGTAGTCAAAATAAAAAAAACTAATGTCCAGTAATAGGACTGCAACATTTATTCAAATTATTAATATAATTATAATTAAAGGGATTCTCTAGTGCCAGGAAAACAAACCTGCTTTCCTGGCACTGTAGAATCCTGGAGTGCCCTCCTCTCTCCTGCACCCCTTCTCACGTCGCTGAAGGGGTTAAAACCCCTTCAGCCACTCACCTGAATCCAGCGCCGATGTCTCTTGGCGCTGGGTCAGGCTCTGCAATGGCCGTGTGCACATTAGACCTCACCATAGGAAATCATTATTCAATGCTTTCCTATGGGGATTCCGGTGACGCTGGAGACCCTCATGCATAGCGTGAGGACGTCCAGCGTTGTTTAGACGACCAAAAGTCGTCTAAAAACTTGGAAATCCCTCTAATGGCTGTCTGGTAGACAGCCACTAGAGGAGGATTTAACCCTGCAAGGTAATTATTTCAGTTTATAAAAACTGCAATAATTACACTTACAGTGTTAAGGGTGATGGGCTGAAGTGGTCTGGGTGCCTACAGTGGCCCTTTAGGAAATGTAACAATTGGCATTGTTGCCAGTGGTAAGAAAGTCACAACAATGCAGAATTATTGCAGTGCATGAAAACACCACATGTTGAGTAGTTTATGCCAAATAATCTACTGCATACTATCCAAGTAAAATGCCCTTGTTTGACATACTTTGCAGCTTTGAGCTGTACGAGACTGTGTTGGACTATATAGCTGTCTTCAGTGCTTTTTGCAGTCATGAAAAGAAAATGATTTAAAAAAACATGCCAAAGAGATTATGGTTGTATTTCTGCAGCCGATAACAGTGAAATCTCAATTCCAGGGATGATGGAAACAAAAAAAAAAACCAAGTGAGAAATAATCTTTGTATGCTTTTTGCTACTAAACATTGACCTGATAGTAAAATTAAATAAGGGTTTTAAGTTATGTTTATATAATTTCAGAATTCATAAAAATTTCAACTCTGTATTGCAAAAAACAAAACAAAAAAGGATCCTAATTTGTTATTAAAAAATGAATTAAATTAATAAATAATTGAGTATGGAACTGTGTAATTTCTGTGGCATCACAAAAGTGTCAGCACGGTTTGGTATGCATTTAGAAAAGGGGGGAACAAAAACATCACTAACTATATCTCACAAAATGTGAGAAACTATAGAGGGCAAAACTATACTCTGTTAATATGAGCAGCAGATCAAGCCATCACACAGTAGGGTGCAGGGAGCTGAAAGATATTTGTATCACAAACACAACAAGTGCACACAAATCTACTCCACTGAAACAAACACAAACTCTAAACAGGCAAAACAACTCCTAAAAGCAATGTCAAGTTGTGGAGTGTTCTTGTCAAGGACATCTGCGGCTCTTAAGGACCAGTTAATGTTACATTTATTTTGAGCATTAAATATATAGTTTTGCACAAATTAGATGAGAAACAAATAACTGCTCAATGGAGCTTGTTCTGCCTGTCATGGTAATAAGACTCACCACATGTTCAACACTTTCTGGCAGCTATGCACAAAAACACAAAGGAAAAAGGAGAAAAGTCAGACATAGAGCCACAATGCACCCGGCATAGTAATAATTAATGAATAGATTAAGATGTAGAATTTAACACCATAAACATATAAAGCAAAAAAAAAAAAAAAACATTCAAACACTGCATGCCTGTGCATCTTTACTACCATTAGGAGAAGATTATTACATAGTAAAGAAAAATATTTTAGATTTTTTTTTTTTTTTTTAATGATACTATTTCTTCATATGATCAATAGTAATTCACACTAAGTCAGATATTTGGAGGGATAGTGAATGCATTTAAACGCTAAAATAACTTACTGTATAAATGGTCATCACCAATGAAACACTACAGCCTGAAGTAGACTCAAAACCCTCTTTCTTTAATCCATTATGCAAACAGTGAAGTGGATTTTGCATTATGAAAATAAAAAAATAAAAACTTGAAAAAATCATGAGGATTTTTTTTATGGTGCTCTGTCAGATGCTTAAATGTACTTACATTTTACACAAATATGTTGGAAGTGAAGAAATTAATGAAAAACAGCAAAACATTACTTTTACATCTGTGAGACAGTGTTTCAATCTGCATTACCAAAATAAATTTCATCCAGCATTGATGGCGATTATCAGCGGAGAACACTGGACACAGGCTAGCATCGGTTAATGCTGCCACTTTCAGGATACAATTAGACAAGTGAATGTTATTTCTGTTTTTTTGTTTTGTTTTTTGTAGTATTTTCATGATGTATATACAGGCAACCTATCCTGCATCGCATTACAATTATAAAATGGGGGTATTTGACAAGTCATACATATACGACATAACAGAGACAAGAGTTGAAAAGGGCCCTGCTCAAATGAGCTTACAGTCTATGAGGAATAGAGAAATACACAAGAGAAAAAACAGCATGTCAAAGATGTTAGAAATTGATGTATAAGATGCCTGTGTCAAAATAATCAAATAAAAAGTGGGGGCAGGGCTCGACTGCCAAGCAAGCAGGAAGGAGGTTGAGGGAGCTCCTCAACTTTGCTTTCAATTCAAATTTTGTCTAAATTGACACACCAGCTGTTGTATTTTAAGAAGGTGCCAATATCTTCTGACTCTACTTTCCTAAAAACAAATGGCGCTCTTTGAGGCCTGAAGCTTCAAATGGCCTGCTGCACGATCCTGGGTGGGAGATGCGGCCGATCTCCCACCTCATGGACACATGGACCACAGTCCTGGTCGCGCTTCACCCCGTCTCGACTGGTGGGTGTCATCTCAGTCCATTATGGCACTAATCATTGCCTGGTTCTATGAGACGTGGTCTTGATGTTCGGGCATCTAACATGGCGGCTGAAGAAGCCAAGATCGCACTTGGGGGCAGCGATGTACAAATGCAGCCTTCCTGCGTTTTCCTGATCTGCTTTGATCAAGTGTGCGCTGTATACTGGAACCACTTGCGGGCGAGGCAGGAAGAGTAGATCTTTGTTGCAGATACACACCACCTTTAGAGCAAAGTACCCCAGAGGCAGCGCAACAGGGCCTTGCCAGAGACTGTGCAGAGACAGTAGACGTCCTCCAAGTACCAAGTGGAGACTTCCTGAGAGATTATCCCCGCGACCTAATATCCACACACAAGACAACCAAAGGTTAAGGGATCAGACCATGGATAGGGGCCATTTCTGGCTCTGCTTTGCCTGTTGTGAGCAGAGAAAGGTGTCGGGAGCGGAGTGAATTCAGAACAGAGCAACAGAAGCCTCGACTTTCATTCTGGGCCCGCAGACAGTATCTAGTAGAGAATCGGATGAGTATGGTGGTCTGATCCGAGGACTAGCTGAAATCTTCTAGTTTACCTACTTCCATGCTGTTTATCTATGCTTAAATGATCTAGTTCACTCTACCTTAAAAAAAAATAAAAAAAACAGTGCAGACATTTCATGATGTTTTGTGCCAATCTTTATAATTGTTTATGATGTTCTCCTTTTCTCCTCACACAAATATCAGTCAGCTTGTATATTTTTCCAATGCACTACCAAAATAAAGAATTATAAACAAAAAATGCTAGTAAAAAGTGGTGTGTGAAAGCAATTTAAGTATTGCTGTTTGTCTGTTTTCTGTACAAGATATTGACATAGACATACAACCAAAGTCTATGTTCTTTCTTAATACTGACAATCAGTTTACTAAACAATACATACTTTGTTTCATCTAGAACTTCAACTTCTGCTGGGGCGGTGATTGGTGCATTCGAGTGTCCTGCTGTTGGGTCATCTGTGTTCAGCTCACCATTCGTTGAACTTACAACCTATAAAACAAACAAAAACAGAAAAAAAACATTAATAAACTGTGCAGATGAGGGTCATGGCTCAAAATGCATTTCTAAAATGGAGGCATCTCAGATCTATCATCATATGCAAGTGATGAAAGCTCTGTTTTATTGTATATGTTTTCTAAAAATTAAATACATAAAAATGGTTAATTTTACAATAAACACAGATTAACACACAAATACAACTTCTAACTACTTCGCATAAGTCATAAACATATTACACGCAACGATATAAATATATTACACTCAAAGATATATCACTACACAAGTCTCAAAATTATAATTTCTGCAAACACCTTTAATCTATAGAATTGGCATATTCATTAAATGTCATAGTTAGATGTACTGTTGCAGCTAAAGCATTATTTTAGGTAGGTAGAAAGTAACGAAGCAGCACCTAAAATGTGCAAGGTTTACTTTATCACTTGACAAAAATGGTGGTTCTAAAAGACATGTTTATTTCTGAAATATAGACACAAGGGCATGTCTCCTTTCTGGACAATGACGGCATAAAAAGTTATCACTACTGAATTTGTTTAAAGAAACGCTACTATAGTGTTAGAAATACAAAACTCCATTGCCAAAACTATATTGCCTCTCCCCCCCCCCCCCCCCCCTCCAATGTCTCACTTACCCGATTACAGGGCTGATGTCGGCTCATCCTCTGCCAATCTAATGAGAGCACAGCACGAGCATTACGCTTTCCCCATACGAAAACATGACTAAATGCTTTCCTATGGAGGTTTTGAAGACGCTGGACAACCTCATACACAGCATGAGAACGTCCAGTGTCGTTTCACAGCAGGTGAAAAAAGTATAATTATATACACACACACCTTTATCAGTACTTATATATTTTCAGCAGCACTCATGCTACTACTTAAAGGACCACTCCACTGCCCAAATACAACATAAGTAAGAATCACTGTTTAGTAGATATACCCACAATGAAAACTCTCATGCATTTAATTATGCATTTTGTTATTGGAGTTCTATCTAAAAACAGGCGGCAAAACCTGCAGTTCTCTTGTCTGCTGCTTTTGCAAGCCCTCCCCGACTTTCAGTGGCTGTCCAATCACAGACTTCCCAATGCAGCTCAATGAGAAGTCTTTGCAAGGCAGGTGATCTGGGTTATTGCTGCCTCTTGAGTTCAGTGCAAATAGGCTAACCAAACCAGAAAGTAACAGGTTTCTGCTGTCTGCTTGAAAAGCCATGGAGTGTCACAAATATTATTTATAAAAGTGTAAATTTTCACAAAACGAAAGAAAGAGGATACTCTTCACGCAAAGATTTTCAGCAAGCTAAAGTGCCTTAGGGTTCTGGAATGTCCCTTTAAGAGCATGCCCCTTATTTAATAAAACTGCCAATGTTATAACATGACAGGAGGCTTTATATTTTGCTTAAGTCTCTCTTTACTAGAACTCCACAGCAGCACATTAACATAGAGAGAAAACAACCAATCAGAAAAAAGGTAATGCACAATAAAAGTCCCCTCCCAACCAACTACTTCCTCTTTCTTTGCTGCTCCGCATCAAGCACAGATCAGAGTACAACTGCCTCCAACTCTTAGTGACACTTGTTCTATACTGCCCGTAGGGGTCACGCTGCAAACACTATCTCTCATGCTATGGATCCCTCAACCCAAGACCAAGCCTTACAGGCCATGATTAATGCGGCAGTGGCCGCCTCTGTGGATAAAGCCCTGGCTAGGGCCCTCTCACAAGTGCCACAGGACAGGGGGCTCTAGAGGTACTCCCCACATGGCAGAAGACTCCGTTGAGTAGGACTCCCCCCAGGAGGGAATGGGCAAGAGCGCCTAAGCGCTATTGTAAGGGTGAAGGCCCTGAGATACGCCCCAGAAAGGCAGGGCTCCAGTGAAGCGCCCGAGTCAGATGTGTTTAGACTCGCCCACACGGCTGAGACGCCTCTCCGACGGGGAGGAGGGTTTTTACCTCCCCCATCCCTTTCAGTGCTAGACGAATGGTGGCAGACCAGTCGCCCTCAGAAGATGAGCACAGCTCATGGAGTTTGAAGACTCCATGTGGCCCGGAGACTCTTAGATTCCTCCTACACAAACGGCGCCCACTTCTCAGTTGGATGAGCAGGTGTTTCTGGTGGCGAACCTTTCTTTTCGACCCGCGCACCCTCAGACACCATAGATCCTCTAAATGGTCCTTGCCCGACCATCTGGCACAGTTTGTGCATTATTGGGTCCGCAGACCTCTAGACTGGTCTGATTGCGGGCGGATTGCCCCAGACCCACTTTGACAGATAAGGTCGCCATGACCCTGGAATTTGACACCATGGTCTCCACTTACCTGATGCATTCCGGACGTGACCCTACGAAAGGGGTTGAGCGCAGCCTCCAACTGGCGCAGGATAAGCTGTTGGATATGCTGGGCCCGCTGGCCAGAATCCTCATGCTGGCAGACGAGGCTCTCAGGGTGCCACTCTGAACCCAGCTACCATACAAGACTGGGCCCTGCGCTCCATTTGACTGCTGGGCAACACCAATGTGGCACTCTGCACAGAGCGGAGGAAGATGGTCCTCTTACGCATGGACGCAAAACTATCAGACTTGGGGGTTGAAAGAACTTGGACCCTTGGCCAAGTATCTGCTCTTCGGAGAACCCTTCATCAAGAAGCTTCACAAACACGTGAAGCTATACACTTCACTGGTGGATCCAGCTTTCGGAGCGCATTTGGTTAGAGGCGCGACGGCATCTGGCAGTCTACTGACTGGCGCTTCACTGCAAGACATCCTGCGTTCGGCGGACTGAATTTGAGAGAACACCTACCGATTTTATTTCAGACCAACTGTTCATGCTTCGTTGGCCTTGTTGGCTGAGTGTTAAAACAGCAAATATGAAGCCTCCTGTCATGTTATAAAATTGTAGATTATGCCTGTTAGTCACCTCCCTCGATTCCTCGAGCACCGGGGCCACTGAGTACGACTCCAGCGGCCCCGCGTGTTGCGTCTCTCCCCATTTACCTCGTGCTTTCTAAAGATTAGAATGTCGTTAGAGATAATTTGAGCGGATCTCCCTGAGTGCAAAGTAGAGCTGGATTAGACATAAATAACAGTTTTTAGCTTTATTTTTAATTTACGTGGTTGGGGGAGGAGGGGGATGGTTTGCTTAAAATCTAAACAATAGAACACTCCAATGTTAGAAATAAGATTGAATTAATCTAGAGTCTGGGTTTATTTTCACTTTGCAAGGTGCAGCTTCAAAGTGCGGTCTTCTCACTCTTTACCACCATTGATATGCTTTGATAAATGCTATGTCATTTTTTTGTGTATGGCCATATTTTTCTAGATAAAAATTTAAAAATTAGACTCAGATTTCCAGAAATTCTGTTAAAGAGCACATGCCTGCCAACAATCTTAATTTAAAAAAATTAAACACTGGAGAAGATACTCAACATCAAAGTACCAGAAATGCAATGCTATAAGTGTTCATTAATATAGACCAAATTAATAAATTGTGAAATATTCTATTAAAATACATTTGCAATACTGCATGAAGGCTATTTAAAGCAGTGCTTTCAGCAGTTACATTTTATAAATTACATCAGCTGGCATGCAAAACATGCACAGTTTATGACCACAGTTATGCAACAATAAAAATTAGATCTCATATGGGCCAATATGGTTTTCAGCATGCACCAATGACAAAATAATCATTATAGCAGTGCATGTTTGGATGCACTTCAACGATGTACAGATGCACATTAAATTAATGGATAGACTACAAATTCAAAAGGTATGTATTCCTATTCGGCACTCAATGTTATACCAGGTACACCAAATCGATGTGCAAGCTAGCCTACCTACAAGTTTTCTTAGAGATTTTATCCTTAAAGCGTGAAACACGTCAACCAAGGGTTTATGGGGGCTACCCACTGGCATATTACCACATGATGCCAATCAATGGCATCTTAACACATCAATAAAAGCCAAGTATTATTTATAGCAAAAAGGCTTGCGGATGTGGCTTTAATTCTAAGATCCCTTCTGTGTAAACGTTGAACTTAATATCGAACAATTTTGTGAATATCGAACAATTTTTCTCTTGCTTATTTTATTAGCAAGATTCTTTAATTACCATATAAAGTTTACAATACTCTACATTTTAATTGAAAAATTAGAAAAAAAAATTACATGGAAAATTATATGTATGTGAAGGAGACACGCTAAGAACTATAACCACTGCAGCACAGTGCCATAAGTCCATAAAGGCTGTTCCACTTTTTTCTTTCAAGTCGTTTGGGAGCTTTTTGACAAATACAAGCCTATTCCTGGGACCTACAAACTGTCTTCAGCAGCCCTGATAATGTGGAATTTTGAATTCTGCATTATCAATATTGTTAAAGTGTAACCTGGATGTCAATAAGGGTTAAGAGAGCTGGGATGGGTTATATTATAAAGGTCTGTGCAGAGACCCACACACATATAAAACCCACACACTTTCAGAGATTATATTGCTAAATAATTGTTTACATGGGGAAAGGAGTATACATTATATAAACATACACACATAAAACATTCATATCATATTTGCCCGTATTCGGAGTTCTTCCTGAGTTTTAAATTCCATATGCAATTGACATAGTTTACAAAAAATACAGATGGCAAACATTAGCCAAGATTTGTCAAGATATGTGACCAAACAATAAGAAGAAAAAGAATAAAGATTTCAAATAAACGAAAGAACCTGCAGTTAAAGTTACACTCCAAGCACCATAACCAGTACAAGTACCTCACATAAGCTGTCAAACAGCTAGCAAATGATTTGACTACTTACATGGAGCATGCTGTAGTGATTATGGAGCTTGTAGTGTTCCTATAAGGTCACACATTAAGGCACTGTATGTATGTAATGAAAATGTGTTATATGCACATTATGGAGTGTCTGTAAATGCTATATCAGCCCTCAATCCTCTGTCATAACGACTTAGTTTAAAAAAAAAACAAAAAAAACTAGGGTTTAATATGCAAAAAAATGCAAATCTGTTTAATACATTTCAAATCCACAACCTTAGTTCTGTTTCATCACAAAGAATGAACTTACTCGGACAAAATCACATTTATATTCAGAATTATTCCTGAAATGGAACTACCATTTACAATATATTTTAACTTTATTACATTGTGTACTAACACTTTTCCCCTTTTAACTTGTTTGCATTCAATGAAAAAGAATAATAAAAAAAAAAAAGTATTGCTTCCATGTGTAATAGTGGACAATGTGAAGATTGGTATTGATACATTCATTATTGTTAGATGCAAGCAACAAGTTACAATGTCCTACAGCTTACTTTATTACTATTGTTGGATTTGGTGAGAAATAGAATAGTGTCAAGTATATCTCAACACCAGCCCTTCACAAATGTTGGAATAATCAGGCTTGCATTAGTCGTACATTAAACTTTACAGTGCTATTCTAAGCAAAAATGAATATACATGCTCATAATGTGATGTTCTCTTTCAAGGAGGTCAACATAATGGATTGGAGTGCAGCGGTTAAATAAAAATTCTTAAAGCAACATCTTACAACCTTTGATATCTGCCTGCATACTTAAGATTTTGGGATTTTGCACTCTGGATTAAAGAAAGCAACGGATATAAACACACCAACCAAGGTAGCAATATCTGTAATGCTTAACATCACTGCAATGACTAGCCTTATTTGTAAATTTCCATGATGAACAAAACCGCTAGGCATTAGTGACAATTTTGTTTTGATATTTTTCGTTTATGGCAAACATTTGCAGTGTAAATATTCCCAACTCCTTTAATTTTACTAATAAAATATATATATATATATATATATATATATATATACACACACACACACACACACACACACTACATTTGCCCTAAATAGATACCATGTCATTAATATAACACACAATATAAAAACGTTTTATTCATGCTAGACACTATTTACATGAGTAATATGAATAGATGTTTGATCTCTGGGTGACCTTATGTCTTTTAAGCACTAATTTAGTGCCGCCTTGCTACCTTTCATTTTGTGTTAAAGGATCACTAAAGGGTAAGGAACACAAACATGTATTCCTGACCCTATAGTGCTAAACCCACCATTTAGGTGGCTTACCCACCCCCCTATAAAAGATTAAAACTCACCTTATTTCCAAGGCTGTGTGGGCCTGCCGGTGCTGGCTCCGCCCCCTTTGTGACATCATCAAAATGGCCTATGTTTTAGCTGGATTGGCTAAAAACGGCACAGGGCGGGGGCCAAATGCCGTTTTGGCCAATAAGGACATCCACATAGAGATGCATTGAATCAATGCATCTCTATGCAAAATATTCAGCGTCTCCATTCAGAGCGTGGAGACGCTGAACGGCAAAGCTGCCTACTGTGCAGCCCTGAGCCAGGAAGCCCCTCCAGTGGCCATCTAAGAAGTGGCCACTTGGAGGTGTCCCTAGTGGCAGTGTAAACACTGCCTTTTCTCGAAAAGGCAGTGTTTACATGAAAATGCCTGAAGGGAGCTATTATACTCACCAGAACATTAAGCTGTAATTGTTCTGGTGACTATAGTGTCCCTTTAAGTTCATAGCATAGCATTCTGTTTGCATTCACCGTGTACATATTTACATATTGCATGCTTTGATGATGACATCAACCCTTCTGCCAGTATTTATAATGATTAATAAATGAACAAACTTGTTTTCCCACAAAATAAAAAATTACCGTATATACTCGAGTATAAGCCGAGTTTTTCAGCCCATTTTTTGGGCTGAAAAACCCCAACTCGGCTTATACTCGAGTCAAGGTCTGTATTATGGCAATTTGCATTGCCATAATACAGACCGGGGGAGAGGGGGGCTGGCAGAGCTGTAACTTACCTGTTCTGCAGCTCCTGTCAGCTCTCTCCTCCTCCGCGCCGTCCGTTCAGCACCTCGGTCAGCTCCCAGTGTAAGTCTCGCGAGAGCCGCGGCTCTCGCGAGACTTACACTGTGAGCTGACAGAGGGAGCTGCACGGACGGCGCAGAGGAGGAGAGAGCTGACAGGAGCTGCAGAACAGGTAAGTACAGCTCTGCCAGCCCCCCTCTCCCCCCCACTGAACTGCCACTGGACCACCAGGGAAGGAGAGCCCCCCTCCCTGCCATGTATCAAGCAGGGAGGGGGGACGAAAAAAAAATAAAATAAGAAATAATAATAAAAAAAAATAATAATAATAAAAAAAATAATTAAAAAAAAAGGGGGTATAAGGACCACTGTGGGAGGGGGGGGGGGATAAGGACCACTATGGGAGGGAAGGGAGGGATAAGGACCACTATGGGAGGGAGGGGGGGATAAGGACCACTATGGGAGGGAGGGGGGGATAAGGACCACTATACCACTATGGAAGGGAGGGGGGGATAAGGACCACTATTGGAGGGAGGGGGGTGGGATAAGGACCACTATGGGAGGGGGGGATAAGGACCACTATGGGAGGAAGGGAGGGGGGGGATAAGGACCACTATGGGAGGGAGGGGGATAAGGAGCACTATGGGAGGGAGGGGGGGATAAGGACCACTAGGGGAGGGAGGGGGGGATAAGGACCACTAGGGGAGGGGGGATAAGGACCACTAGGGGAGGGGAGGGGGGGGGGGAAGTAAGGACCACTAGGGGAGGGGAGGGGGAAGTAAGGACCACTAGGGGAGGGGTGAGTCAGGACCACTAGGGGAGGGGGGTGAAGGAACATGGGGGTGGGGAGGTAAGGACCACTGAGGGAGGAGGAGGGGAGGTTAGGACATATGGGGGGGGGCAAATATCCTTGCACCGGCCCTGCACACACTGCATTCATACACACACTGCATTCATACACACACTGCATTCATACACACACTGCACTCATACACACTGCACTCATACACACTGCATTCATACACACACACGCTGCACTCATACACACACGCTGCACTCATACACACACGCTGCACTCATACACACACTGCACTCATACACACACACGCTGCACTCATACGCACACACTGCATTCATTATACACACACTGTAAATAAATATTCAATTAATATATTTTTTTTAGGATCTAATTTTATTTAGAAATTTACCAGTAGCTGCTGCATTTCCCACCCTAGTCTTATACTCGAGTCAATAAGTTTTCCCAGTTTTTTGGGGAAAAATTAGGGGCCTCGGCTTATATTCGGGTCGGCTTATACTCGAGTATATACGGTATGTTGTAATGTTATTTAAGAACTGTGACTCCATAAATGACCTTTTCTTTAAAAACAAAATTCACAAGATTTCAGCATTATACCATTTTTTAGGTTTTAATGCTACACCTCTGTGCTGCTTGGCTAATAAGGAAGCATTAGCCTTAGCAGCAATGGGCAACTCTGATTGGCTGTGAGTATCAGCTGACCACTTTCACGGGGCACACTGCTGGTATGAATTGGTATTGCTAGAAGTCAATGTGTAAACTCTACCTTAGCCATACCTCAAGAAGTATCTGGGCTGTGGGAGGCCAGGAACCAGTGTTAAGCTTATAGGCGTGTGCACAGAGTGTGCCGGGTTTGCCTGGGCACACCCTAATCCCCGCGGGCCGCACATGGATCGAGGCCGGCAGGGGAGATCACAGGATCTCCCGTCGGTCCATGCAGAGCCGGTGCAATCCGAGCGCCGGCCCTGCTGTGTGCCTCCAATGGGCCAGTGGGGAGATCAAAGATCTCCCTCACCGGCCCAGAAGTAGGAGAGGACCCGGGGAGCTCTAGCCAGCAGCTCCGCCGGGTTCCTCTCGCGAGGTCGAAACGTTGCTGCGGCAATGCTCAGATCTCGCGAGAGTGAACTTTTGCCCTGCAGGCTAGAGTTCACTCCACTCTCACCACTAAGACCATCAGGAATGGCAGCAAGGATCCTTCTTACCTTTCCTAATCTGTCCCCCAAACCCCATGCACAATAACTCCAAACAAATTCTCACACACACACAGCACACTATCAGCACTCTCTCTCACACACACCACCCTCACACACACAGCAGTGTATGTATGTATATATACATATGTGTGTGTGTGTATATATATATATATATACACATATACATACACACACACACACACACACACACACACACACACACACATATATATATATATATATATATATATATATATACATACATATACACACACACGTGGCGTGTGTTTGTGCTTTAGGGTGCACACCCTAATGCAATAGGCTGTGCACACCTATGGTTAAGCTGTTTGAAAATAGTGCAACACTGAATGGAGGGACAGTGCCAGAGAACTCCAGGCACAATAACCAGTTCAATGAGATTAAATGGTGTTAGTGCTACAGTGTACCTTTAAATTCACTACAATTAAGTAATTAGTCAATTTGTCAACTTCAAATTGTTCTGGGTGCATTTGTAAAAAGTATATGCAATCTATATCGACCCCTGAGGATTACTGACATAAGTAGGATGCATGCAAAAAATTCTTTCCATGAGACGCAGATTTTTTCAGTAAGAATAAAATGTTCATCCCATAATGCATTCAAGTGTAAAAGCAAGAAGAGCAAAAAGCAGTGCAATAGGGAACACATGAGAAAGCATCACTTAAGCCAAAAACAGAAAGCATGGTAGGGTTTTTCTAGGACACGCTGGAGGTTATGGGGAACGCAAGTAGTCAGACATGCAAAGAAGCAGAAAATACCTGGACCGAGCCACCATGTCTGTCAGCTGCTAGGTGGGCTCTTAGGTGTTGGGGGTTGGCCTGCTGGGAGTCCCAAGCTGCCCTGTGGTCTGCCGACTGCCCATTATATAATGCATAAAGCATGCATGGAAGAGGAGGGAGAAAAACCCAAAACATATTAAATACCTCATGCTTCATCACAGTATGTGAAATCAAATAAACGCAAGAAAAAAACCAAGCAACACCAGAATATGTACAATTAAAAACTACAGCACACAATAGAAGTTACAGCATAGATATCATGCATGCTAGTAAAGGCAAAAGGAAAACAAAATGCTTAGTAAAATCCAGTAGTGTTAGCTTAGATTTACTGCTGTGACAATGTATCAGATAGAATGCAAAACTGCATGGTATTCAACTCTACATATAATAAATATATATAAATAAAATTTGTATGCTTCACCGCAGGCACTGATCAACAAGAAGTTACACTCCTGGGAACCCAAGAGAAACTTGTACAACCAGTGCATCTTTTGATGTTCTCACGGCTGTGCAGGACCATTATATGAAATTTATGTCCATATAAGAGGGACAACTATAAGTTTTGCTCCTGTGATAGTACTTTGAAGCTGTCTGACTACATATAGGCCCAGCTGGCTGGCACATAAACAAGTAAGTCCTGTACACATTGGGCTAACACGAACCATTTGTGGTCACTTTGGTCTTATCCCCTACAGTTCCCACTTTCTTAGCTTTTATAAAAATACCTAGAATGATCAATATGTAAAACATTCACTTTTCAGAAGGATATTCTATTTAATGTCATCATTTTACTATGATCAATATCTAAATATACAGTTTTGCTATAATAAATACAAGTAAATTAAAAGGAACCTGTCATGAAATATAGGTTTGCAGTTTTCCAACCATCTGGTTTGACTAATGTTATACATTAAGTATTTTTTCCCCAAGTACAATTAAAAGCCAATTTTGATTTATTTCCATTACCTGTCTCCTGCTGAGATCATCAAATCAGGTTTCATTTGGCGTTACACTTGCTGTAAGACACACCTCTCCTGCATAACTCTGTTCGGCAAACACAGACTTGCTTCCCATGACAGGTGAAAAAGACCCAACACTTTATGTTGGATTTGTGTAAATAAAATGTTCCCTCTCTATTCTTAGATTGCCTGTCCAAAACTACAACAATAATTAATTCTGGCTGTTTCTCTCCTCTTTCAATGTTGCCGCTGGTGCCCCTCCTCCCTACTTCCCCTTGCAGGCATTGTTTTCACTCAGGCTGAACTTTAGCAGAAGAGACACCCAGAGGAGGGCTTCCCTGGTAACAGACATGCAGAGCACAACCTTATCTCTGTGCTTATTTGCAGAGGTTCGGCACAGATGTTATTGACTGAAAGGTGGGGGGAAGGATTGTTTTCCAGCCTCTTATTAGCAAAACCAAACAAATTACTAGAGATTCTGCTAGAACAATATACAGATTAAATCTGGTTCTCTATCATTCAGATTAAGTTGTATTTATTATGACAGGTACCCTTTAAGTAAACTGGTCTGTTCCCTAAATATTTCTATATTGTTGGGTATTGTAGATACGATTTGCAAAAAACAAAATACATTGGGTTTCCAGGATAATCTCTACATATTACTTGGTAAAAATGAATGAAAACTACGAGTTAGGAAGCTCCAAAAATGTTTGTAAGATTAGAAAATTCAAGGACAGGGCATGCTAAAAGGTGAGCATTTTCAACATAATGCACAGACCTGAGAACTTGCTGGGTTTGATCAGATAGGCTCAGACTGCTAGTTCATTCTCAGGCTTCTGGTTCAGAAGCAATAATCTTCCAGCAGGCAATGCCGAGTTTTAATGTTAGTATGACCCACAGCTAAATATCCAGCTATATTGGTTCTTTGAAAAGGAAGTCAATTCTAGCAGATGTTCTTGAGAGTTCTATGCAGTTGTAGGAAAGGGAGATCCCAGAGCAAAGACTTATTCAGTTGCACTTATGAGCCATCATGAGATTACCCCTGGAACTAGCATAATTATTAGGTTGATACCCATCAGAAACCAAACATCTGCAAGCTCACTTTAAAACAAAGTTAGTCAAAAGGGGGAAAAAAAACCTAGACAATGATTTATACAGTCTGCTATTGGAAAGAAAGAAAAGTGTAGATTGGAAAAAAGAAATAAAGAAACATATACTAACTAAAGAATAATAGATTTGCTGTAGCTCGGTTATATGTAATTACATGATCTGAGATCAACAGATTAAAAGGAAGACTATTTTACTACAACTTTCAGCACTCAAGCAGGTTTGATAAGTTCTAGCGTTTCAAATCAATATCAAGATGCAGTTTTACACAGAAAAGCCAATTATTAATTAAATATAATATGCCTGCACTACGAAGTACATCAGCTATTTCACATGAATGTTATTGCATCTCACACAGGATAAAATATTTCTCTGGAAAACAAACTGTAACATCAGAGTATTGTTCGAGATGTAGTCAATTTAGAATGTATTTGTATGCTAAAGTAAGATGCCACATTGCAGCAACGAAGAAACCCAAGACCAAATAACATAACACAGCACCAGACTAACATTTTATCTTCTCCAAACGTTAAAGCCAAAAATAAAACTGTTTGCCAGCTGCCAGATGAGTTATGATTCACGACTCTAAAGAAATAATTTCCAATGTGGCAGTATATAATAGCAGCAGGTTTTACACTATTTCAGAGAATGTTTGAGTATTGACCATAGACGGGTGTGTGGCTACTTGGGTAAGGAAAGTGCTTTCATTAAGCACCTGATGAGCCAAAGCTGCTGTTAAAGAACTTGTTAGTAAGTGACACCACAGATTATTGGAACACTACACTCGGTTCAGCAGTCTGTGGTCCCTATCCATGTGCTGGACATACCACAACCCTCATAGTTGATTTGTTGGTGCTGTTGAAATGTTTTTATATACACAACATTCACTTTTCTGGAAACTATTATTTATGGGTGTTGAAATTTAAAGAACTTGCCCCCATCCCTACACCTAATAAAATGAGGAAGGGTAAACTGCCAAGCACAGACCACTGCCATGCCTTATGCCCTCCTCCTCCTAAATAAATGATTAAAGTAGCTAAAGTGACTTTAGTAGATGTAGCTGTGTAGATGCATGCCGAATGTTATGGGTAATTGGGTTAAAGGTTAGACTGGGGTTAAATTAAGTATTGGTGTACATGGCATGATTAGTTTTAAGAGGAGTTAAAGCTAGGATTAAAGTAATGGTGTTTTTATGCAAGTTTAGGCTTTGAGTGGGAATGGGTTTGTTTAGGTATTGGATGGGTTAAATTTATGGTTAGGAAGAAGGGTGTGTCAGGCATATGTTATTTGCAAAGAACACATCATCCTATGTCTTCTGTAATCCAGTCACCCTCCCTTTATTGATATCAGAGCTGCAGAGGCTATTTTACAGTGCACATCTCTCAATGCTGTCCCTGCTCCTCCTTTAAATAAATTCCTGTATGAGAGGCGGTCAGCCAGAAGATGGAAATGATCCCTTTCACTTCCTGTACAGCCTCACACACAGACACGGGTGTAGCTGGAACAGCATTGAGTTTTACATCCTCTATAACTGTTCCTGCTGCTCGGCTATCAAGCATAAGACACTGTCTAGGTCAGGGGTAGGCAACCTTTTAGCAGCACTGTGACGAAATAAGACTGTTATGCCCAGTAGCGTGCCGGTCCTATTTTTTTTTTAAATTGAGGTGTGTATGTTGCCGTATTGTGCGGGGTATTGCATGTGAGAGGCTGCATGTGGGGTTGTGTGCATGTATATGGATTGTTAGTGGCGTTGAGTTTGTGAGGATTGTGTGTATGTTTGTGTGTGGGCTGTTCGTATTATTTGTATGAGGGGAGGGTTATTCTGCATTTCTGTGTATATCTAGCAGTGTGGGTATCTTCCAGTAGGGACCAGGCTGGCCAGGTACAGGTCAAGCACAGGAGCAGTTACAGCAGAGCAGCTGTGGGCTGCTCTATTGCAGTGTGGATTACCATTCACAGGTGCTGGAATTAAGGGATCTGAAATCACTTCCTCTACGTGCTGCAATGCATAAATTGAGGATTGTCCTTCACCACCGTTTCATATTAGCAGATATCTGAAGTTTCACTGAGACTCCTGATAGGCCAAAGCCTGTTTGGCTCTGGCAGCCTTGAGTGCTGTGCAAAGACCTCTCAAGTGCCGTGCATGGCACACGTGCCATTGGTTGCCTACCCCTGGTCTAGGTGAACTACAGAGGGCACTGGCCAAAGCTACTGGTACTTATCTCCCCACCAGTTATTTTAAAGGGACACTATGGTCACCAGAACTTACCAGCTCAATGTAGTGGTTCTGGTGTCTATAGCATGTCCCTGCGAGAAAAGACAGTGTTTACATTGCTGCCATTTAGTAGCAGTCACTCAAATGGCAACTAGAGGTGCTTTCTGTGTCAGTCCTGCACAGTTTGCAGCACTGGCGTAGAGCTCTAAACAGGCACATCGTAAGTTCTGAAAATAAGAGCCCCCTATTGTGGTAGACTATCTCTGAAATGCTTCAGAGCCATATGACCATATATGGGACAAGAGTTGTACATGATCAGGGCCAGGACACACATACAGGAATGCTAAGAATGTTCATACACAGTAAAGTAGGAAATTAATAAAGTAATAGTTAAACGCTTTCTAAATGGTTATTAATTGCCGCAGCATGGGAGTAACCCTTGCATATCTCTATTGCGTATAAGCTGCATCATCGGTCATATATAAGCACTGTTAACCCACGAGGAGGGCTCTCAGCCCTTTTTGTAGACATGAGTCTGTGCTAAGACAGTAACCAGCTACAAAATAAATGGTTGTTTGCTTCCTGAGAAACCTATGTCCAGTCTCGTATGTGTTTCCTGGCCTCGCATTCCTGCAACACTATAGGTCAGGTGCCTGCTCTGCCTAATGGGAAATCAGGCACTGCTTATGGCAATTACTATATTATAATAGTATGGGTGCATGACATTGCACATTATTTTGCATTGATGTAGTCTATAAGAATTTCGTTTAGAGTTTCCCAATAATAATTTCCATTAAATGTTTTGGGTCGATTATAAAATGTCTGGACATGAACTAGGCTTTTAGTTTTTGGTTGCTTTTTTTTTTTTTCAGGTCAGAAGAGCATGTTTGATGGATAGCATTTGTGGCTAGTGGGACAATATTATACGCACACAAACACATAAATGCACACATACAGTTATACTACACGTATGTGATGCAATACAGGGGTAGGGATGGGATTTAATATTATAGGGCTGCTTTATATTGCCCAGTCTGATCGTGGATGTACGGTAGCTGAAAAGAGGACTGTGATATTTCACAGTAAGTGTGATCTTCCTTCTTGATCAGTAAATAAACTTTATGATAAGATATTGCTGCAGGCTAAGATTATAAAGAGTATTTAAAATCCCATATTAATTCTATGAGGCACTCTGTGAGCAAGATCTGCTCCTCAGTAGCACATGTGGCTAGCTGCCACAATATCCAATTACGAATAAATGGTTTCCATTATCTTTTAATATAATAGAGTCCAAGATGTCACAGACTTGCAGCACACTGTGTACTTTGAAGAAAAAGTAAAAAAAAAAAAATAATATTTTTTTTTGCATGTATTTCATTTAAACGGACGCAATAGGCACTGTAACTGCTTCATCTCACTGAAGTGGTGTTTAGTGTCCCCTGCCACAGTCCTTCTATTCAGAATTAAACAGTTTTTAATGCTGCAATGCTAAAAGATGCCCCAGCAGCTCATTTTCACTAGACTGGACTAATGTGGAAGCCTGACCAGCAATGGGTGTCTGAGCGCTTACAGCCTACCACACCACCCAAACCTGGTATAAGTTGGTATGGCTGGAAGGAAGTGTGAAATCCCCACTTTAGCCTTACCTCTGGTGGGACCAGAGAATGTTTGTTTCGTGTTAAACTGCTCGAAAATTGAGGAATAGCACCAGAGAACTCAAAGCTCTATAGTCCATTCAATAAGATGAAATGGTGCCTACAGTCAGTGCCCATTTAAATAGATGCTCTCTATTTGCACTGTCTTAACCTAAATTCCCAATTCCAGACTGCATTAATAAAGATAACTTTCTAAGATATAATATTGAGCAAGGGCGATATAAAAAGATGTAGAACTGGTAGGTGATTATGTGGTTTTAGATATCTGACAATGTCACATGAATTACAAAGCTAATTAAACGCACAAAAGAATAAAATAAAAAACAAGTGCAAACAAAATACATAAAGGAATATTACCATGGACATTTTTTTCCAGAGTCGAAATGTGTCTAGCAGCAGCTTAACTGTTCATGCTGTACAATTTTGTCTACACACATAAATATTTCTATAGGGCACAACTGTCTGACTGGATATATAATGCATCTCATGTCTAAATAGCAAAGCAAGATAAGTAAATGGAAACTATTTCCACAGGGGAAACCACAAAGACAGTCTAATTTCTAATCATCAACTATTTTAGAATAATGAATATGCATTTTCCATGGCAACATCCCTTTAAATGTTAGATGAAAACAAGGTATGGGTCGCAATAAACACAATAGTAGTTAGCAGTGGTAAGATCACTAAGTAAACACTGCTCTAGCAGCAGTTCTTGAGTGTTAATGTATTACTACCCTAATTACAAATGTTAATTGCTCATTACATGTTTCCTGAAATGCAGTTTGCAAATCAATTTGAAACATAATGTGATTACCTGATCAACTACATCTTATGAGTTTACCTGATTTTTGGCTTGCTGCATCTTATCTCTATGTTGATGTGCTTCTCTGTTTGATGAAAGAGCAGGGTCCGCATGAATAGAGCCAACTGGTGTAGGCTGAGAAAATAAGAGGAAGTAAGCTTAAAACCATGTGACTATTCAGATTGCATCCAACTAAGAAAAACAATAAGGTACCATGCATAATGCAAGACTACAAACATATTGTCATAATAAAGAAAAATAAACACATCACAGCAATGGTTCCCAGGATTAGAGCCATGTTGCAGAAATGCTCATTATTATGAAATACTCCAAGCACCATTACCACTACAGTAGTGTTTACGCTGCAAGGTGCGCCCTGCCGTCCCCATCCTTCCCCCTATGAAAGTAGTCAAACCTTTTTAGAATGTTTAAGAATTGGGGAGGTTGTTTTTTTGGTGGATTTCAGTTTTTGAAGGGCAATTGTTTGTGTGGTGTACCACTAGCATAGAATGAACTGTGGATTTGCTCATATTAATAGGCCCATCTGAGCTAAAAAGAACACTCTAAGCACCATTACAAATTAGACTGTCTTTGTTGTTTTCCTTTTGCAAATAGTTTCCATTTACTTATCTTGCTTTGCAATTTAGATTTGAGAGGCATTATATATCCAGTCAGACAGGTGTGATAAAATAAATATATATATATAAATAAATATATATATATATATATATATTTTTTTTTTTTTGGTTGTGTGTAGACATAACTGGGTTCGGCAGGGCACCACTTTCTACCACTGACAACTGAAAGCTCTCTACATGAGCTAAGCCTAGCACTGCAGGAGTTAGCTCATTGTTAGCTCGTTTGCAGGAGCTTCCTGCTGTCATTGACTGTCAAAAAAAACAAAAAACAGTTTGACTACTTACACTGGGAGCAGGGAGGGGACGCCAGGGCACTCTTAGCACTATAACAACTACAGCGCACTGCAGGGTGTAATAGTGCTCAGAGTGCTCTTTTTTAGCTCAGATGGACCCATTAATATGAGCAAATCCGGAGTTCATTCTATGCTAGGTGGTACAACACACGAACAATTGCCCTTCAAAAACTGAAATCCACACAAATTAATACCTAAAAAAAACAACCATTTGTTTTTAAATAAATGTATTTATTTTTAAACTTACCAATTGTTTTCCTATCCAGTCGTATTCATAATCAAACATATATCCCTTACGATCAAACAAATCTGTAAAAAGCTTCCGTAAGTAGTCATAATCTGGCTTCTCAAAAAAGTCTAGTCTTCTTACATAACGTAAATACGTAGCCATCTCTTCTGCATCAAAGATAAAAAGATGCTGTCACATGCATTATAAAACTTTTCATTTAGATCAGAATAACACAAAATAATTTCAGTTAAGCATTCACAGGAAACCACATTTTGAAAGGAAAACTAGCAAAGGGTTTTTAGCAATTTTCTACAAATAATTCAAAAATCCTACGTTTTCTTTTTATATGCTTCATTTTAGTTGCCAGATCTCTATAATTAGGTTTTTAAAATTCTGAAACTACACGGTTATTTTTTTTTTTTTTTTTTAACTACGGTAATAATTTTTATTGTAATTGACATTTTATTTTAATGTTATAGTAATAAAAAAAACTGTTTGTGAGAGGGATGGATGTATTGTTGCTTTGGATTAAATTAAAAAGAAAAAAAATGCCCTTGTTTAATCCTATACACAAAGCACAAGAGAATATTCAATATGAAGAGGTAACTGGATCTGCAAAATGATGCTTCATCAAAAGAACACATCAAGAAATACATGACTAAAGGACACAATTTCCGCCTTACGATAGGCTTCAAGACAAAGAAATAAGCCGGCGCCGCTTCCTAATCAAATAATAGACAAAACATAATGAAATATGGAATGGCAATTTCACTTCAAGTGTTTTCAATTGAGTAAAATGGAGAGCGATAAAAAAGAAAAGTAGAAATTGATGCATTATTAACAAACGTGTTCTTGTTTTGCCAGCAATTTAGGCAATACAAAGTCTAGCTCAGTTACTCTCTTCGTACAATTCAGTTGCAAATGAGATAAAAACCAATAGCACTCTCCCCATGAAACATAAAATTTACATATAAATGAATATGGTTGCCTGGGTTTAAAAACATATAAATAATGATACCTAATGGGTCTTTATGCTGATGTCTAATTCATTTAGGATATTTTGCATGAAAATATAATATATATATAAATATTTTTTCACACCCACAATAACATATCACTCTACAGCTTTTACCTGGGAAATTCTCACAAAGTATTTCAATTGGCGTTGCCCTCTTTGTATCTCCAATTTTCTGATACCTTTCTTTTAATGTGTCAGCCTAAAACCAGAAACAAAAAAAAAAAAAATATCTCTAAATAAATAACTCTCAATGACAGTTGCATTTTCTTCTAACATACCCTTGACAAAAATAACAAAATAAATAAAGTACTAAAAAAATTAAAAATAAATAAAAAACAATCAGCAAGAACATCTTGAGAGCCTCTGGGTGTTTAATGTTTAGAACCAGCAAACGCTTACACTGAATTGGAAATTACAATTCAATAAAGCAAAGAATCAAAGAAAATAAAACTACACATCCAAAAGTCTCTAAAATATTATTTGACACCTTTATAGTTTTGTATGTTAGTTTTGAAACATAACGCACCTTTAAACCTTGCCACGGGAGGCTGCCTCGAAGAAAATACATGAACATATGTCCTAATGCTTCTAAATCATCTCTTCTACTTTGTTCTAAAGAAAAATAAGAAAATTAAAATGTAAACACATTTTAAGTATTGTACATAAAATTATATTTAAATGCAGTTTTTATGCTCTGTAAATCCCAAGCTGCATATGAAATCAGTAAACTTATGACAAGTAGATGTCATAAAATATTGCTCACAATATAATATACATAGGAAGATTAAAGGTGGTGTACACAATAATGCTATGACTCTGAAATGTTATCTTTTAAAAGAACATTCCAAACACTATAATTACTAGAGCAAGTTGTAGCTGTTATGGTGTAAGATGTGGAGTGCCCTGGTAGCCCTCTCATTGTAAGCAGTCAAATGTTTTTTCTTATCTGGGGTCTTTTCTAAAACAGTTTGACTACTTACAATGGCGAGGAGAGGGAGGGGCACCAATGCACTCCAGAGACTATAACCACTACAGCAGACTGTAGTGGTCATGTTGCTTAGAGTGTTTTTGTAAGGTATAGTTCCAAGACACCAAGAGCACATGACTAATTATTCAGTCATGGATGGTCTTCAATTAAAGATGATGGAATAGTTAAGTTATGTTGTATTTTACCAGGAGAGACTGTTTCCTAGGGTAAGAAATTGATATCCAGGTATCAATCGATCAACCTGGGCTACCGTCTGCCATCTGGGGCTATTTTTAGTGGCCTCAGACTGATTATACAGACTTTTAAATTCCCATTAACATCAATGTGGTGTGAGCAGGGTATCAATCGATACTGGAGACTCCCCGTTGTCAGCTGTGGCCACAATGGATAGCCCCATACTGATCGATGTGTTGTAGTTAGTGCTCAAAGTGAGCACTGCATAAAGCCATTTAAATGGATTCAGAACACTGTGGCTAAATGATCACACTAAGCAACAATTTTGGGCTGGCACCTATATTGTAGGAGATCCCAGGGTCTGACTGCCCCCATGCCATTTTGATCAGAACTGGACTTTGCCAGTTGTCCTGCACAAAGAACAGTAAATTGGGAAATTTGGAATGACAGGGACCGTTTTGGCTTAGAATGCTTTTTGTGTAGATTAATACTGATATTAGCATTGGGAAATCTTTGGGATTAGGATTAATATTAGGTTTATGATTAGGATTAGAGTTTAGTGTAGGATTAGGGCTAGCAATGCAAACACTCTGCTGAAATAAGAGTAAATTCTAACACTATTGCTTGGATTAAGGTTATGAGTAGCATTAGGCATAGGATCAGGGTTTGGGTTATGACCAGGGTGTGGTTTACATGGGTTAGATATAGAATTTGGTTTAGAATTGGGGTTCAGTTTAAGGATATGATTGAGATGGATATGTGTGGGGTATTGACGTAATAAGTTGTTGCTAAGTACAGTTAAGATAATTTAATCAATGCATCTCTATGAGTAAAGTTCAGTGTCTCCATGCACCTCTAGTAGCCATATATATGAGGAGTGGCCAGTGGGGGTATCAGTAGGCTGTAATGTAAACACTGCCTTTTCTCTGAAAAAACTGTTTATTGCAAAATGCCCAAAGGGAAGGATTATACTCACCAGATCAAATACAATAAGCTGTAGTTGTCAGATGACTACAGTGTCCCTTTACTATATAAAACACTAAAGGCAATTCCTAGTGAAGAGTTACTAGAATTTAAAGTTTTCCCATTCAGCTTTATCACTAGTTATTTACACTGTGAATGCTCCTCATACAGAAATACTGGATTTGATGATTTACTATGAGAAGCACCTGACTGGCAGTAGAGCAATTGTCACATCTACAAAGAGCGTCCACTCTCTGAGAAGCATTGGATTGGCCCAAGACCATTTTCAATTTGATCTCAAAATAGGAGGAGCAGTTGTTGCAGCAAGACCAGGACAGTGCTAGATAAAAGGTGAGTTTTATTCAATTTTTACATTTCCAAAGGGCAGACCTGAATCCAACCTTTAAAGGGAACAGAAATATTTTGAAAAAATGTCTTTATTCATAACAGAGTGTTCCTTTATAATAACTTTTTTAACTCT
The DNA here is from genome assembly GCF_036172605.1 of Pelobates fuscus. Taxonomy (NCBI): domain Eukaryota; kingdom Metazoa; phylum Chordata; class Amphibia; order Anura; family Pelobatidae; genus Pelobates; species Pelobates fuscus. The sequence continues at coordinate 108,804,285 of NC_086321.1, read as the reverse complement.
CTTGTTGTTTGACAGATATATTACCACATCTCAAATTTCATCCTACTTTTCTCCACTGACTCTCTTCTCACATAATCCAACCTTCACTCCAGGAGTGCCACCCTCTGTATCTTTTCCCAATGTTCAACTCTATGCACCCACAAAGTCATCCATCAGGTCATTATCCCAACATTCCAGGACCGCTACCCAAACGCGACAAGCACGGTCGCACGTCCACTAACTACATCACTAAAGCATAACAGTTAAACACTTGTGCATTTCAGAACATTATCCATAACTTTTGCCCTCCTCACTACCACAGAGCCAGAAATCCCCTGCTACACAGGTGGGGAAAAGGCATGTATATGTCACTCACCCCTGCTCAATGCCAGGATATCTTTCTGAAGACTCTTGCTAAATTCATGAATGCCAAGTACCAGTAAGTGTCCTACAATGTCTTAAACGTTAATACAGTACTCCAGCCTATCTTTCCCAGGATTTCCCTGGCACCCAGAAGGTGCAGAGATGAGGTGGGAGCTTTTCTAAATCTCTGGTGGTTTGCCACCAAACTGGTCTAAAATCTATAAAGCAATAGCAAAGATTTAGGACAACACTCCAATTATCAGTCCCCCTAGTTCTTCCCTTTCACATTACACCATCTCTTCCAAACTTAAAAAACACATTGCTAAGACATCTGTTGCCTGCAGCAAAAGCTTTGCAATCCATATGCATTGTAGAGACATCACTTCCCCTTCTTTTCGAGAGTGGGTAAGCTGAGTGGGGGAGATCCAGACCACAAAGCTCACTGCTAAGACGCATGCTGCCTGCAGCGCAAGTCTTGACCCACGTGCATTTGAGAGATAACACTTCCTCTTCTCTTAAAGATTGGTTAAGCTGGGTGGGGATGATCCAGACCGCAAAGCTCAAGGCTGCATCCTTGAGAGGAACTCATGAGAAAGTGGCACTTTATGGTTCCACTGGGATCAGTTCCAAGGATCTGACGCTTTTCTTTAACCGACTTTTTAGCAGTATAATGTCTGAACAACTTGTCAGATCTCATGTACTCATTTATATGTTCTGCTTCTCCTGTTCTCTTTTTTCCTTATTTTGTTTCCCTTTGACTAATTTTCTGCATCCTAAAGTTGTATGACTGTTCATATAATAGCCAATAAAGCTTTTACTTCTCCCTATTCATTCCCCAAACCTCCTTTGTAGAATATGATTTCAAATGTGAAATATGTATTTATAAATGTATTTCGACAAATGGAATTACTGGGTAACTAGAGGAAAATGTTTAAACAGTCAACAAACCAGGTGTATAGCAATATACCTTTTGATAATCTCACTGCTAAGACTAGCACACCAGTCAATTCTGGAAAGAGGTGGTACGACAGAGGGAAGTAGGAAGGGGTAGACAACAGAAATTAAAACATAACGCAAGTGTTATAGATTGTGTATTCTAGTCACATGCAAACAGTCCTGCAAGCTTCTATTTGCAAGTGTGCCCCCAGTGCTGCCTGCAAAGGAGAATCGAATTATGCCAGTGGCCAGTGTGTGCCGATGATGGGTATACGTTTTGCACAGAATTAACATTAGTTGCTCCAGAACAGAGTTCAGGGCTGATTAAGTCAGATGTGCAAAGGTGTTAATACACCCCTCTACAAAATACCAGATTTCTCTGTATAGGTAGTGTTTCAAGCCGAGATGCTGCACATACACATATTGCTACCAACATGACCACTTCTAAAAGCAAAAGTGGCTTTGGTGGCTGGAGTAACATAGCAATTAACCCACACTTTTACAATGGTCTGAAACAATTTGCAGGTGAACACATCATTTACAGTTCAGTCCATGAACTCTTTTCAAACGCAAGTCAAGTAAATGATTTCAGAATTTTAGACTTTTCCCAACATAAAGAGCTATACTTTCGACATATTTCATATTATAACACTACCATCCTACATCAAAAACAGTTCAAGTCCTACAGTTGTTTGTCCAGTGTCTTAAATAGATATTATAAGTATCTCTTTAGTAGAGAAATGTCATATCTAGTTTTGGTCTACAAAACACATTTGCATTCAGCGAGGCTGCCATTGTATTTATATGTAGTTTTCAAGTACCCTGTATTTAAACCTACAGCACTTCAGAGGGGGTTCCTAAATAACAGACTGTATTAGTCTAGTACTCTATGGATTTACAGCTGATATTGGCTGATGTGGACTTGCAGTAGTGCTGAAGGATGATGAGGGTGAAAGCAGATCAATCAGGCTTCATAATGTTAAAGATGGGCCAAATACGGCAACTTAAATAGGTGCAAGATACGATGAGGTCATGATGTTGCAACTATAAGAAACTACTAGGAATAGGGAGAAACTTTGGGATATTCATTAATGTATCTCAAAAAATAAAAAATAAGCTGATATCTAGAGTATTTTCAGAATGGAGAAAATGCACATGCTAAAAAGTTGAGTAAGAAGGCATAAAAAGTGAGAGAGAGGTATAGGGGAGTGGGGACATGAGATACATGAGATGAAAGAAGGTGGCTGAATGTTATTGAGTGACTGAAAGATGTTCATCTTTCATACATTAAATAAGAGTATTCTGGGGAAGCGCAAAGGTTGGTAGTTTTAAAAAATATTTGGTTGCTTTATCAGTACGTCTCTGCTTGTTCCATTGAAATGTGAAGTGCCTTCTAATGAGTTTATAGGCACTGAAGCAAATCTCATTCTTTAAGCTTCAGAATTCATTATACTTCTGCTGTTAAGAATCAGATCAATAAAGACACGGAAGGCCGCTGGTGCAATTCACCAACATATTCCTCTTATCACGTTAGTACAGGTTAATCTTCATCTCATCACGTCAATAAGAATTTACTCCAGGACTAGAAACATTTCTCAAACTCTAACTTGACACATACAGGTAGTTTTGTACTTCGTGATTTACCCTGGCATAGCTTTCCACTTACAGTACTCTATTAACACTGCATATGACTACTTGTTGGAAAAGATTTCTGTTACATTTAACAGAAGACAAGGAATTTTGTTTTTTGTGCTGCAAGCATTGTTTTTCCATAGCTATTACAAGAGCTATTACACGGTAAACCATGGTGTTTGCTATTGTAGAGCACATCAATGTGGTCTTGCTTATTACCAATGTTACTCATTAATATTGCCATTCTCTGTTTTTCTCTTATTGCTAATAAATGTTTCAGGTCGTGTTGCCTTATACGGTCTTTTCCTGGCATACTCATTTCTGTTTTGCTGAGTGAACAGATACTAAATGCAAGTTCATGAACAGGAATGCTGTACCACACTTGAACAGCTAAGCAACCATTTAATATAGCAATACCTGTAAAAAGGCACAGGTTTCAGTTTTTAGAGTTAAAGGGCAGTGTACATGTTACCCTCTAAGTCATTGCTCTGAATTCAATAAACTGCAGTACATGGTCAAAAACATTTACCATGTTCTTTGTGCCACAAAATACTTCTATGTACAACCTTGTACCCATTTCAGAACACTAGACGTGTGAAACTACGTTTATCACAGTTAACTTTATGGGAAATGCTTGATGAGATTATATTGGGATTAATCAATGATATGTCATATGTGCTATTGAAAAGCTTTGTGCTCAACAGCATATGTGCTATATAAAGAATTTAAAAAAAAAAACACTGATTTGAAAATACTGTTCCACCTTTTAGCCAGAAGATGGCAGCAAAACACATAGTGAATTAAAGATTCAGAAGTCATGAAAAAAAAAAAAAGTCACACTACAGTGTGAACAGTTTAAAAAAACAAAACCATCATGTTTATGACAACAAAAAAATGCTAGATTCTTGCAATCAATTTTATTTGTGACAGCGGGTAACAGGATCTCTGTTTTTTAACCATATGTATGAAATGTAGAGACAATCACAGCAGTAGGGAAGAATCATAATCATTCTCAGTAGCAACCAGCAAATTTTCCTTTCAGCTAAAACAATGTGCACATACTTAAGCTGGCTCAGCATCATGGGAAACATGGTCCACAACAGCTGCACAAAAATAAGTTAATCAGTCACTGCTACGGGGTATATAGCTATTTTGAGCCAACCAAATAAATAATTTCATGCTACCATTCTGCTTTGCCTCCAGACCCACAAATAAGAACATATTCACATTATCAGTCCATACATACCTTTCCCTAAATGTGTGTTTATACTCATGTATCTGGCTGTTCCTGTAAGGCTCTTATGTTCTCTGTATGGTATGTGCTTCTTTGTTTCTGGGTCTATGTATTCTTTCGCCAATCCAAAATCTATAATATGAATTATTTGCTGGTTCTTGTTTCCTGGACGACCTATTAAGAAGTTTTCTGGTTTTACATCTCGATATATCAAGTTCTTTGAGTGCACATATTCCATGCGCGATATCTGTACGGGGAAAAAAAAAAAGTACAGATGAACAGTACTTTAAAAGCAAGTATGCTGTTCATAGAGAAGCAAAGTAGAACACTTATGCATACGTTTATAGTGTATGAGATAGATTTACAGCTCATTTAATAAAATTAGGCTGAATTTTCAAACAAGTGGCGAGTACATCTCAATAGCATGCAGATGGAGAAAGTATCAAGCTAAATATGCTACAGTGACTAAAAGGAAAAGGATATAGTTTGTGTCTGTACTTATTTAGCCAGAAAGTACATGTGCTGCAAATCGATCTCATTGGCTGTAATTTATTCACAGAGTAATCTCATTTTCAATAACACAGCTTTAGCAATTGCTTCAAATAATAAAATAATTGGGAGCAATAATAGAGACAGCGAAGCCTGATGAAGAATAAAAGCAATCAGTGATTCAAATTCAGATAAAAAGTGAATGTTGATAAAAAATATAATCTGATTACTATGAGTATTATTCTCGCAAATTGTTTTATGATGTTTCCCTACCCACTTTTTGTCTAGCACCTCCCTCAGATCTCACACTGAATACTTTTGGTTAAATTTTCACAAAGGATAATATTACCCATCCAGAAATAGTGTTTTGGAAAATGCTTAAAGGATCACTATAGTGTCAGGAAAACAAACTCGTTTTCCTGACACTATGTCATCCTTAGGTCTCTTCCCCTCCCCCCTCCCCCCCCCCCCCCCTCTGGGGGCGCCGACGTCAGCTCCTGAGTGGAGCCGCGCACGCATTCAAACAGTTCATAGGAAAGCATTTCTCAATGCTTTCCTATGGACGTTCTGTACGCTGGATGCGAATAACGCATCCAGCGTCGCAGAAGCGCCTATAGCGGCTGTCAGGAAGACATCCACTAGAGGCTGGATTAACCCCGCAATATAAACATAGCAGTTACATCTGAAGGGTTAAAACCTGGGGGACCGGCACCCAGACCCCTTTATTGAGCTCATGTGGTCTGGGTGACTATAGTGTCCCTTTAAGGTGGTTCTCTACGGCCGTATAGAATCCCACACCATGCCACAATATTTCAAACAGCCACTATCCACATTTGAGTGTCATTTAGCCCTGATGAGTAGAAATTCTAGCAGAGGCCAGCTGTGGTGAGTTACTTAAGGCCTGGTTAATCGTAGCCCTGCTAACTCCTCTAAGCTGAAAATGAAACAAATATTCTCAGACAAAACAACAACAAAAAAGGTGTAAGAAGACATTTTAATTCTCTAATCTTCAAAAATAAGTATTCTTTTGGGGAGGGGAAACAAAGTGTATGTGATTAAGCAAAATGTTTTTCTTGGCCTTGCTCACATAGGTGAAGATTAGAAGAAAGAAGAAAAACAAAATACTCCTTGATGTCATTAACAGTAGAAGAAGCTCTCATAATATACATATATACACACATATATACACACACACACACATATATATATATATATATATACACACACACACACACACAAATATATTGCATTCCATACCCACCCACCCTCCCCTGAGGTATTCTACATATCACAAACATGGATGGGAATTTTGAATGTTAACTTTTTAACTGCAAGTTATTTTTGACATGTAAATGACCAGTAAACCACATAATTCTCTTATAGTAGTAATTGTGGCCGCCAAAAAAAAAAAAAAAAGTAATTGTGTTACTGCTTGCCAAGATGGGACATTTACTTTGAAACAAATGAAAGAGAAACAGTTTATTTTGTCAACTGCTCATTTTGTTTCAAAACACAAATCTGTCTAGATAATAGATAATGCTATACTCACCAGTTGTATGGCTATCATAAGAACTGTTTTGAGGGAAAATGTTCTGTCACAAAGGTCAAATAAGTCTTCCAAGCTTGGCCCAAGCAGTTCAAGCACCATGGCATTATATTTACCACAAGGGCCAAAATAGTAAACCTGAGGTACACCATCTAGAGAGAACACAAACAGATCATTAATTGAATCTCTTTGACATTGTATACATTCATGGGGCAATATTAAAGGAGCATGCAGCACTTTTTTTTTTTTTTTTAAACCAGCAAGCAAACAAATATACAAACCAAAATAAAGCAAGAATAACTTTGAAAAATAAACATTTATAAGCTTACTATAAACTTGGTCAGATTGCATTGTTCTGCACACGACCCAGCTAGAGGAGTTTCTTCTGCTCTGCATGATCACACTAATCAGATTCTCTCTCTACACTCTATCAGGATGTTGCAACATTTCAAGCATTCCTAGGGATAGGACACTGATTGGTTAGATCAGTGCCCCCCCTAGAGTGGGTGTGGAAAGCATAAGACAGAAGAAGCAGGTAAATATGGAATAAATTGTACTTGCCTATAGGGATCAACCGATATGGATTTTTTTTGAGCCAATACCCATAATATGCAAACTTTCAGGCCGATAACGGACCGATATTTCTGTACATTTACCAGTTTGAAAAAACTTTTTCTAAAGGTAAATGCACAAAATATAATATGCCACATGTAGTGGATGCAGTGTGTGTATAGTGGATGCAGTGTGTATTTGTGTAGTGTGTATAGTGAATGTAGTGAGTGTTTGGGTAGCGTGTATATATAGTACATGTGTGTGTAGTGTGTGTATGTATATAATGAATGCAGTGTGTGTTTGTATAGTGTGTGTAAAGTGAATGCAGTGTGTGTGTTTGTGCAGTGTGTGTATAGTGAATGCAGTGTGTTTGTGCAGTGTGTGTTTATACAATGAATTCAGAGAGTGTGTGTTTGTGTAGTGTGTGTATAGTGAAGGCAGTGTGTTTGTGTAGTGTGTGTATATAATGCAGAGTGTGTGTGTGTTTCTGTAGGTATGTAATTTATGTAAAATCAGGGGGCGGGGGGGCATTTTTTATTTTAATTTTTTTTAAATATTTTTTTTTTGTCTATATCCCTGCTTCTTACTTGGCCAGGGAGGGGGGGGATATGGCATTCCCTGGTGGACAGGTGGCACGGACTGTGCAGTGATGGCCCACAGCAGGCTCTTACTTACGTTCCCAGCAGCTCATGAGATTTGCACAGAGGAGCTAAAAGGAGCTGCTGGGAAGGTAAGAGCTTGCTATGAGCCCGGTGGTCCTGGTATGTATTATCGGCCACACCGATAATAGGTCGATCCCTACCTGCTTTTTTTCAACCTGCAGAGTGAAATAACTATCATTCAACGCTAAAGCTTTTGAATAAGACAGTTGTCTCAAAGGAATTCATGCCCCTTTAATTTTGCACACATTCTACAAAATATAACAATATGAAAATAATAATAAAGTATTTAACCAGAAAAGGTACATTCAGATTACTCTGGTTTTCAAGAACATCCTTGGAAAGTTACTTTATCCAGGGATTGTTACTATTACCCAATTTAATGGCACTCATTTTATCTACCTGAGTCAACCCTGCCGAGATTTGAACCCACTGAGCTATCTCACCGGCTGATTATTAAAGGACCACTATAGTGCCAGGAAAACATACTCGTTTTCCTGGCACTATAGTGCCCTGAGGGTGCCCCCACCCTCAGGGTCCCCCTCCCGCCGGGCTCTGAGATGAGGAAAGGGTTAAAACTTACCTTTATTCCAGCGCCGGGCGGGGAGCTCTCCTCCTCCTCTCCGCCTCCGATCCTCCCTTTCGGCTGAATGCGCATGCGCGGCAAGAGCTGCGTGCGCTTTCAGCCGGTCGCATAGGAAAGCATTTACAATGCTTTCCTATGGACGCTTGCGTGCTCTCACTGTGATTTTCACAGTGAGAATCACGCAAGCGCCTCTAGCGGCTGTCAGTGAGACAGCCACTAGAGGATTTGGAGGCTGGATTAAGCCTATTATAAACATAGCAGTTTCTCTGAAACTGCTATGTTTATAAAACAAAGGGTTAACCCTAGAGGGACCTGGCACCCAGACCACTTCATTAAAGGACCACTCTAGGCACCCAGACGACTTCAGCTTAATGAAGTGGTCTGGGTGCCAGGTACCTCTAGGATTAACCCTTTTTTTTTATAAACATAGCAGTTTCAGAGAAACTGCTATGTTTATAATGAGGGTTAATCCAGCCTCCAAATCCTCTAGTGGCTGTCTCACTGACAGCCGCTAGAGGCGCTTGCGTGATTCTCACTGTGAAAATCACAGTGAGAGCACGCAAGCGTCCATAGGAAAGCATTGTAAATGCTTTCCTATGCGACCGGCTGAATGCGAGCGCGGCTCCTGCCGCGCATGCGCATTCAGCCGATGACGTCGCGATCAAGATGGAGAGGAGGAGGAAAGCTCCCCGCCCGGCGCTGGAAAAAGAGGTAAGTTTAACCCCTTCCTCTCTCCAGAGCCCGGCGGGAGGGGGTCCCTGAGGGTGGGGGCACCCTCAGGGTACTCTAGTGCCAGGAAAACGAGTATGTTTTCCTGGCACTAGAGTGGTCCTTTAAGCTGAAGTGGTCTGGGTGCCTAGAGTGGTCCTTTAACCAACCTCTACATATCCATAAACTATACATGTTTTACTTTCATGTACTTTGGAGAATGAAATCTAGTTCATAAAGCCTCACTCAAACTCATTTATACTCTAGGAATCATTACCAGCCTGTAGAGGAACGCATTTCTCTGCCAGAAGCCACTAGTCACAGTGTTAGTTGGGCACTCTCAGCCAATAAACAACACTCTGTGCATGATGATTTACAGTAGTCAGCTCAGAACCTTTCTTCCAGGCAGGTTAATGACGCTGCCAGGGGAAAAGTTACGCCTCTGTCAACATCATTAAATGTCTCTAAATGCATAGCATTTCATACTATAACACTGCACATACAGACTGCACACACCATGACCACGTCAAATCACTATTCAGAGTGTTTGAAGTAACCAACATTTTTTTGAGCTTCATAAAACGTTTTTTTTTAAAAAGCTGCCTTGAACATTTTAAGCAAATAAATATATTTTTATCTCAATTTCACTTTTACATTAACAGAATTGCAACAGAGGGGTTTAAAAAATGATTTTACACAAACTACAAAGACAGAACCATAACAACTACACCATTACAATTGGCTTTAATGGTTGTTTTATTAAAAGTGCCCCTTTGAAGATGAAGACTTTGCGGAATCACAGCTCAAAAGAAATTTTAATGTGTGTTGCCATTTACAAAGTTATCATATTTTCCCCTTTTCTGTTCCCTACCACCCAAAATAAGTGCACTTGAACAAAAAGAAGCCCGCAAATATATGAATTCATTAATTCAGTTTATAATTTATTTTCTGATCTTGGAAATACTGCATACATATCCTTTGTTGTCAATCTATAATATAACATTTATTGCCAATCTTCATGTGCAAGTTTAAAACAAACTATAATAAGAGAAAATGTTGGAGAAAGGAAATAAATAACAAAGCAGTAATGGAAACATTACAGTTACTATAAATGCTGCCAGTTCTACAAGGATTGTTGAGTAGCTTCCCACTTATGTGTGTAAAAAAAAAAATAATAAAAAAAAATAAAATAAAACAAATGCACAGAATCCTGACGTGGTTCTCCCTATTAGAGGCCAAGAAAGACGCGGCTCTATGGAATAAGCATTGGGTGCTTGAGGTACAGCTGGTTTCGGCAGCTGTCAATAAATCTGCTTAGATTTGTTAATCCTGGCTTTTCCAAGGGTAAAATATATTTTTCTAAAGAAACATTAACCATACTGAATGCAGAAAAATCTGCATAAATGTTTTGCAAATTGAAATGATTCACTAAAACAGTCAAACGTCATCGTACGTGTATGTATGCAGACGGATGTGTGTTTGCAAAAGCATTATCCATAGCTGTTGACAAAACAAAATCGCAAATATCTACAAACTAAAAATAGAAAAAAAATATAGGACAATATTGTACATACACCTACAGAAATTGTGAATTATAGTAAATTGATTGTATCACCCAATAATTTGCATAAAATGTCTTCTGTCACTTCTGGGTTACTTGGACATATAGGAATAAAAGGAAAACAAATACGCCAGCGATTTAAAGCCATTTATGGTGAATGGCCCTAAGGAGGTCTATGCACAGAAAGTGTAATTTTGTTTATATTGTATTCTGTTTTTTTTATATTCATTAAAAAAAAAAATGTATGTATGCTGTTTTACCTGCTGACTATATGAGGAGTTTGCCGATATTCAGCAAGTTCCTCATGGAAACTGGAGTTTGGAGATCTGTGTCCCTGGCAACAGTGGTGATACGCACAAATGATTTTATATTTTGTAAGTGCAAATCAGACTAAGTAAGCCGTTTTAATTTAGTAGATCTGCATCATGTGCTTGTTTTCCTTTAATTCCTATATGTCGAATGAACCTGGAAGTGACATTAGGTTAACATTTTTAATGTAAATAACTTTTTATTAAAAGTTTTTAAAATGCAAAGTTACCTTTGCGTCTATAGTATGATGTGAATAAGATTATCATCCAACGATAACAGTAACGACAAAGAACTGGAAGGGAAGAATTTAAAAAAAAAAAAAAGGCGAGGGGGAAAGAAAAGATGCATATGGAGAGAATTAATATTGTTGTGAACCTATCTTCTTGGTACAAGTGAATCTGCTTGTATTCCAGGAAAGGAGGGGAGGAGGGTACCCAATTGGTGGAAATTTGGATATCCACCAACATGCATTTGGCAGACCAGGTCAACAACTCAACACATTATATAATTTGTTCTGCCGCTTTGTACTAGAATGTAATTACTTTACCCACCACTGTGACATGTTAAAAGAGCTAAACTGGCTGTCGCTGGAATTCCAACGCACTCTTCATCTTTCCAGCCTCGTGCATAAGAGCATTTCTGGGAAGCTCCCACCCTACCTGAGTAGAATGCTCTCCCAAACTGTTCCCACCTCCTATAACTTCCGATCCAGTACTAGCACGATATTTAGCATACCGCAATACAAAAATAAAGTGGCTCTATCCTACTTTTCCTACAGAGCACCGCAATTGGAATGGAATAACCTCAGGGACACAGTCAAAACTTCATTCAATCTAAAATCTTTTAAGAGATCTATGACAATATACCACAGCACAGAATGTACCTGTCATGGTTGAATATATTTATTACCGGGTATGTATGTATGTATATATGTAATAAATATATATATATATATATATATATATATATTTATTTTGGATATTGTATTTTTGTAATATTGTATCCTATTGTAACAATGCAATGTTTCATGGACCCAGGACATACTTGAAAACGAGAGAAATGTCAATGTATCTGCCCTGGGTTGCCATGGCGACTATAAATGTTAACCTGGCGTCTAAGATTTGTCAGCCTTTTACCTAAAGTGGCCGGCTGGGCAAAAAACAATGAAGCTGGCCGTCTGCCTACCCACGGGAACATGGAGGTGGCCAGCTCAGGAAGTGTTGTAGTTTCCGAAGCTGGCCGCCTCCATAAAGCCCAGGGCGGCCGGCATAGGAAACTTTATGCGTGTGTGTATGTATATATATATATATATATAAAAATGTGTGTGTGTGTATATATATATATATATATATATATATATATATATATATGCAGGACATAGAAAGAGCACTCCAGAGGTCTTATTCAAAGGTATTTATTCGGTAAGAAAATCAATCGACGTTTCGACCCTAAGGTCTTTATCAAGATACAAAACCAAGTGAGACAGTGACAATATATAGCCAAACCAATATAAGAAATGATCACTAACCTGAAAAAGCTGTGTATCCCCAAGCCATGTGTGAACGCCTGTGTGTAATTATAAACAAAACCGGAGTGATCCTGTCGGCGACTGATGACGTCACAGGAATGCGACCGGAAGAAATCGTGTAAGTGTATCTAGGTAACCTAGGTTACCAATCCGTGAATACCCAACTATGCTAATATGTGAAATAGTAGTTAAAGAAATATGGATAGAGTACTAAACTGCTAATGATACTGGATGTTTCTAAATAGATGTGTAATGTACATACACTGACTAGCCTTATAACGTTAGGAGGTAACAGAGAGTGATTGCAGGAGGTGAGGAAGATGTATAATTAAAGAACACAGTCAAAAGGACAGAAGAAATCAAAGATATGTAAAGCCTGAGAATTAAGGAGTGTGTTATCCAACATAAGAGCAGTGAATAAACTGATGGGTGAGAGCTAGAATGTATGGTATGTATGTGAAGAAGTGACGTGGCAACAGCGGAGAAATGACACCGGCATCTCAGAAAACGAAAAACGTGAAAAGCAATCCTATATAGATGAATGACAGGGAGAGTGTAAATAAATAAAATAAACTAATAGAGAGCCGAAGAGTGAAAAAAAATCTGTAAAAAGATATATGTAAAAAAAGAATGTGTGGGGGAGCAGACACTACGCCAAGTATACTATGAAAATGAGAACAAGTGAGTGTGTGAGAAGCTCTGATAAGTGAAATACATCATGGCCTCAATGTAAATAGCTATATCTAGCTACGTGGTATAACATCCAGTGGTGTATGCATGATGTGTATCCATGCCAACAAAACAAATTAAGCTATAAAGCCTTAAGCAACTGACAGAATGGAGCAATACAAAAAAGTCAATGGACATAGTCCAATTGTCATACTGGACCACTAATGGGCATCAGAATTAATAGATCTGTCCCAATATAAGTAAATATAGGGAAAATATGTTCGAATAATACTTGACGAAAAAGAGGCATCATAGTAAATCGCTTGAAAAAATATTCCAAACCTATACACAGACTAAAAAAATTCAAAGACGTTCAAAGAAGTTATATCTTTAAAGCATATTCAACGAGTGTCCAAAAAAGCGTTAAAGGAGACATATTCATTAAGGCCTCTGGGATGTAGAGTGTCCAGTGTTTTAATCCAGTATGTCTCCCGTTGGAGCAGGATCCTAGAACGATCACCCCCCCTAGACAGGGGGGGGATATGATCAATGGCCATGAATTTGAGAGTGGGTAGCCGATGGTTCATCTCCAAGAAGTGCTTGGCCACCGGTTTGTCTGTCTTGCTGTCCCTAAACGCAGTCATAATGCCCGAGCGGTGTCCTCGCATTCTATCCCGTACTGTGAGATCAGTTTTCCCCACGTAGTATAGTCCGCATGGACAAGATATTAGATAGACTACGTGGGTGGTGAGACAAGTGATATGGTGTTTGATGGGATAACGCTTTCCTGAATGTGGATGGGCAAATGAGGAGCCTGTAAGCATATGGCCACATGTCACACAATTGGCACATTTAAAGCATCCTGTCTTATTATGGATTTGCAATGTCTCATACTGTTCAGGACGATCACTTTTAACTAAAATATCTCTAAGAGTCCGGTTCCGTTTGAACGCAATACGGGGTGGATGAGAAAAGGCAGAGTGTAGTGTGGGATCAGAAGATGGTAAGTCCCATCTCTTGCGGATAGACTTCGCCATTTGGTCACTGGCCGTATGGTATAACAGAGGTAATGTGACGATCCTTGATTTGTTACAAAGTGTCATAGGTCGTGCATCTGACTTGTTATGGATCGCCATCGCTCTGTCCAGGGAGCGTTTCAGTGTTGGATATGAGTATCCCCTTTTCAAAAATGCTAATTGCATAGAAGAGATCTGCGTTCTAGTGTTGTTTGGATCCGAATTGTTCCTGAGAACTCTAAGGAACTGTGAGATCGGCAATGATCTTTTTAGTGCTCCAGGATGGAAGCTTGTGGCATGTAGGAACATGTTGCGGTCTGAGCTTTTCTTGAATAGGGTATAGCCAATAGATTGCTGGGAGCGGTAGATTTCCACATCTAAGAATTGGATCCTCTCGATGCTGCAACAGTGGCTGAGGCGCACCGGGGAGTTGATCATATTGAGCTCATGGATCATGATTTCAAAAGATGAAGGCGGACCTGCCCATAGCATAAGGATATCATCCACATATCTCCGATATAGAATGAGGTTGGATTGATATTTCGACAAGATGTACTTCTGTTCATACGAGTACATATAGCTGTTAGCATAGTTCGGAGCTATGGCTGATCCCATCGCAGTCCCCGTTTGTTGGATGTAGAAAGACTTCTCAAAACGAAAATAATTATTGCTTAACGTAAATTCAAGACATTCCAAGAGGAACTCGATGGGCGGTCCGTTATATAGATCAGATCGACTGAGTATCTGTCTCATGGCATCCACCCCCTCAGGGTGAGGTATAATCGTATATAGATTCTTCACATCTACAGTTGCCAGAGTGATGGGGCCTTCCGGGAGGGTGATCAGTTTAAGTTGTGAAAGGAGATCTTGTGTGTCTTTGAGGCACGTGGGTATCGATAGCGTAGGTGTTTTACAGTGCTGATCGATGAATTTAGGCAGCGGTTCCAATACACCTCGTTTGGCGGAGACGATGGGACGTCCAGGAGGGTTGTGCGCATCTTTATGAACCTTTGGTAAAGTGTACAATAAGGGAATTTTAGGATGTAAATCCATCAGATAATTAGCAGTTTGGTCGTCAAGCCAGCTGGCCGTGACACCTCTATTGACCAGTGTTTGTAGTTTCTGTATGATGGTCTTAGTAGGATCAAAAGCTATTTTCTTGTATGTGGTTGTATCCGATAGTTGTCTCAGTATTTCTGTGCGGTATGATTCGTAGTTCTGTATCACGATTGCTCCGCCTTTGTCGGCCGGTCTGATGGTGATATTTTTGTCATTGGCAAGGTCCTCAAGTGCCTTATGTTCCTTCATTGTAAGATTGTGTGGACCTGACTTGGACTCAGAGAATATCTGATGTGTGTCTTTCTTGACTAAACTGGAAAAGCATTTGATAGAGGGGTGGGACGTTTTTGGTTCCCATGTACTTTTCAGTCGAAGCTGGTTCTTGGATTGCGGATAAGGATGTAGTTTCCGAAGCTGGCCGCCTCCATAAAGCCCAGGGCGGCAGGCATAGGAAACTTTATGCGTGTGTGTGTATATATATATATATATATATATATATATATATATATATATATATATATATATATATATATATATATATATATATATATATATATATATATATATATATATATATATATGTGTGTGTGTGTTTAGGTACCTGCCCCCCTCTGATCACATGATTGGTGTTTTTACTCTCCTTTTTTCCCACGCTGTGTGGATTTCGCTGTTGCTTGGCCCGCCTCCATAGCAGACATGTCCCGCCTCAGCTAAGTCAATAAGGTATCATGAGGTCTGATTTTTAGTTTTGTGGAGGACTGTAGTAGAAATATATAAAGATGGGTACTATTATTTAGTCTGACAACGGCTAGTTCATTTTCCGCAACTTAAATATATCTGTGTTTTTTACATGAAGGCATCTTCTAAACAACAACATTTTTTTAGTTCTGTTTTTACCACTAGATCGATTAGTATACTTATCTTTAAGGATTCCCTTAAAATGCTGTAACGAGTATCAGTACAATTTTGTTCGCCTTAAAGGACCACTATAGGCACCCAGACCACTTCAGCTTAGTGAAGTGGTCTGGGTGCCAGGTTTAACCCTTTTTTCTATAAACATAGCAGTTTCAGAAAATCTGCTATGTTTACATTAGGGTTAATCCAGCCTCTAGTGGCTGTCTCATTGAAGAGCCGCTTCTCACTGCGCTTCTCACTGTGATTTTCACAGTGAGAAGACGCTTTCCTATGGACTGGCTGAATGCGCGCACGGCTCCTGTCGCGCATGCGCATTCAGCCGAGGAGAGTCTCCCGCCCAGCGCTGGAGAAAGAGGTAAGTTTAACCCCTTCCACCCCCTAGAGCCCGGCAGGAGGGAGAACCTGAGGGTGGGGACACCCTCAGGGCACTATAGTGCCAAGAAAACGAGTATGTTTTCCTGGCACTATAGTGGTCCTTTAAATACACTGAACTGGATTACACATTTCTGGATTCGGCTGTTTTAAACCGTGTGTTTCCACTGACAAGTTACATTGTTTCTGCGCATACAGTTGGCTAGAGGCTTTACAAGTAGCTACCTAGTAACATTTGCTGCTAGTAGCTCATTACTACTCCAATCTAGTACAGATTCTACTTTACTGTAAGTTTTGGTTTAATATAACGATGACTTAATAGTGTCAGTTCTACATCGATATTTACCAAGGGATAAATATATATATATATATATATATATATTTTCTGGCTATGATTATCTAGCTTAGTTTATCTTTTTTTTTTCCATTCTATTAAAAGAGTTGTAATTCATTAAATATCACCCTTATTATAAAGGGTTGCTAAACATTACTTACGTCATCTTTGCCCTTTAGGCCGGTTGGCAGAATCAACATCCAATAGGAGTTAAGGGCGATATATTTAAACCACCATTATACTTGGACTAGTTTCCCCTGTCAGAGACAGTATTCGGTGAAACGCGAGTCGGGACAGTTTAGAGCAGTGAGCGGTAGTTAGATAAGGGATGATGCTGCAGCTATATTCTAGTCTTTAGACAAACCACCACGCTGTGGATTTTAGTATGTTTTAATCTATTTACCAGTTAGTATTGGTTAGCAATCGGTGGAAGGAGTCTGGCTCTCTTTTTCATTTTGTACATGCTTTGGACATGGGAGACTATGGGAGTCTAGACTTTAATGGGTGCCCACGGAGGCACTTTAGTTGAGATTTGGTGAATATAAGTTTCTCCTATTGTTAGAGCATACTCCCCTCCCTTTTTCTGTTATTATTCATTTTCTGATTGTTCTAACCATTACTCCTTCCCTCTACTTAACTTTCAGCAAAATTAGCTGAGATACTTTTTACATACCTGTTTTAACATTTAATTTATTAAAGGTTATGTTTTAATTAATTCTACTATTAGTCCATGGGTTGCACTTGTACTTTGAAAGTATAGGTTTGTGAGGTATGAGTTACTTTCTACCTCCGATCCTTTCTTTCTCTTCGTTCTTACAGCTAAGCCAATACTTTCCCATAGGAAAGCATTGGGAGGATAGTACGCATGTTCCCTATGGGTAACCTTCAGCGCCTCTATGCAGAGCACTGACACAGGACTCTCCAGTGGCCGCCTGAGTGACTGTCACTAGAGGTCCTTGTAGGCAGCAATGTAAACGCTGCATTTTCTCTGAAAAGGCAGCGTTTACATTGAAAAGGCTACAGGGACAGTCTATAGGCACCAGAACAACTACATTAATCTGTAGTGGTTCTGGTGACTATAGTGTCTATTAAAAAAACTGGCTCCTAACTTTTTTAGCTGGCACCTAGATTTCAAACAAATTTGTCAAGCCCTGCATTACATCATATTAGTGTGAGACTTATAAGAATGGTACCCAGCCATACAAAATATACATTACTCTGTTTTATGGTTGGGGAGCTCTGTGATAAGCTAATAAGCACATTACTGTTAGCTTTATAGTTGTGGATGAGGTTTATTGTTTCTCCCGCTGTGGAGCTCATTGATAATAGGATATCAGCATATTACTGTGATTTTTATGCAACGGAGGTCAAGGTAAATAAAGAAAACCCAGAGCTCGAAAGCAAAATGACTCATAGTAGACCACGACAGACTATTAGTAGCCGAGTAGTGTCTCCTGAGCTCTGACCAATCAGAGCGTTGCTGCAGATTACCACAGCTGACACTGACACAGTGTTTGAGCTTGCGAAACAGTTACTCATGGTCTGCATGACTGATTGACAGACCAGATTCTTAGCAAACTGGACCACCAGAGATCAGCATGCCCCCTCCCTGTAAAGTAACAGGAAAGGAAGACTGAATATTTAATAAAAATGCACACAAACACTGACCCATATACAAACACATTGACATACACATCCACTAACACACACAAACTATACAATCACGGACACTCGCACTAAGCACAGATTACAAGCAGATGCCTGGATGTTCAGTAGTGGGCGTACAGCATGCCCCATGCTTTCTCTGCCATGCACAGAGTGTTGCCAGCCAGGATAAATTACATCGCTCTATATCCCAGGTAGCCTTCAGCCGTGTGCATGGTTAGAACCAGCCAAAAGAACTATTAAAAAAATTAATAAATAAACATTCCTGCCAGGCACCCAGAACTGCATGTTCTGGGTGGCTGGCGATATAAATTGCAAACAGTCAACAATTTATTACACAAAAAATGTTTTATTTGCTCTCCACTTTTGAGTGCCAGGAACTAGGTAGAAAACAAATTAGCTACATATACTTAAAGTTACTCTATTATCAAAAATCATCTGTGCATCATCATGCAGCATGTTAAAAACGGTCAAGTTGGAAAATGTTGATGCAGTTCCAGTACAGCCACCTCCACACTGAAAAACTGACAGATCTTTAAGTGGTATTTCCAGCAAAACTTATTGTTGCTTGGTTAGATGAAAAGAAGGCTAATCTATTTGCATTATTAAAAGTAACGGAAAAAAAAAATGTTTTCAGGTTGAAATGACTGAACATCAAATAGAGATGAGACAGATATAGATTGTTCAACACAGATAGGCTGATAGATGTATGAATGCATACTGTTTTACACATCAATATGATAAGATGTCAGGCAATCAAGTGGATAAAGTGGGTGCAGCACAAGGGAGGATTTAGGGAGGATACATTAAAAATGTTAAATAAAATAAATCCTGTTACATAAATGAAGTAAAATGCATTATAAAAGGTGTTTTGGGGGCAGAATAGCAGCTAACAGTCACATATGAAACTTTAAGCAGGTGACAATGAACATCAGATTTTGTACTACAGAAATACTAAAAAAAAAAAAAAAAAAAAAAAATTGTTCAACACCATTATTCTAAGTTTAAACATAACACAATGCTGCCAGGACAGGAATGTATAGAGTAGACTATCAAAATCTTCAGATCTGTACTTAAATGGACACTATAGTCACCAGAATCACTACAGGTTAACCCCTTAAGGACCAGCCTGTTTTGGCCATGTTGTACGTTAAGTACCAGAGCGGTTTTAACACTTTTGTGGTGTTTGTGTTTAGCTGTAATTTTCCACTCTCTCATTTACTGTTCCCATACAAGTTATATATGTTTTTTTTCAGGACAAGAAGGGCAGCTTTCTTTACATACCATTATTTGTATCATGTCATATCTTACTTTAAAAAAAAAAAAAAAAAATATGGTGGAAAAAAAAAAAAAAACAGAAAAAACAAGTTTTTGGACTTTTACTTGAAAAATCTTTTACTTATCTACAAAAGCTAATGAAAAAAAAACTGCTAAATAGATTCAAAATTTTGTCCAGAGTTTAAAAACACCCCGTGTTTACGTGCTTTTTTTGTGCAAGTTATATGCCTATAAGTACAAGTAGGAAATTGCTGTTTCAATATATATATATATATTTTTTAAATGTATCAATAGTGACATTGTAACACTATTATCTGTCATAAATCTCTGAATCACACCCCACATGTACATATTTTTTTTTTTAAAGTAGACAACCCAGGGTATTCAATATGGGGTATGTCCAGTCTTTTTTAGTAGCCACTTAGTCACAAACACTGGCCAAAGTTAGCATTTATATTTGTTTGCGTGTTAAAAATGCAAGAAACGCTAACTTTGGCCAGTGTTTGTGACTAAGTGGCTACTAAAAAAGGCTGAACATACCCCATTTGCAATACCTTGGGTTGTCTTCTTTTGCAAATGGTATGCATCATGGGGGTAATTCTCATTCCTGGGCTACCATACGCTCTCAAAGGCAACATAACCAATCTGACAAATTTCTATTAAAAAAAAAAAGGTTAAATCAAGCCTTATATTTGACCCTGTAACTTTCAAAACACTATAAAACCTCTACATGTGGGGTACTGGTATACTCTGGAGAATTCGCTGAACACAAATATTAGTGTTTCAGAACAGTAAAACATATCACAGCAGTAATATCATCAGTGAAAGTGCCGTTTGTATGTGAAAAATGCAAAAATACACGTCACTTTCACTGACAATATCATCGCTATTATATGTTTCACTATTTTGAAAGACTAATATTCGTGTTCAGCAAAGTCTCCCGAGTAAAACAGTACCCCCCCATGTATAGGTTTTAGGGTGTCATAGAAAGTTACAGGCTTAAACACCGTGCTAGCAAATTAAATTCTCTGGACTTGCGGCCTGGGTTGTCAGGCATGTCCCTCAAATTGCAATCAATAAAATTACTTAATTATGTAAAAATATTACATAAATATGCACGTAGAATTTAAATATATATATATATATATATATATATATATATATATATATATATATATATATACACACACATATTTATATATTTGAAGTCTACGTGTATATTTATGAAATTATTTATGTAATATATGGACATATGCATATTTTGTATTATTTTTATTTAATAATACATATATATATATATCATTTCATTCTAAGTGTATATTGATATAAATATAGATTATCAAAATAACGTTAAAATAAAATTATATATATATAATTTTTTTTAAATTATTAAAAATATTTTTTACTTTTTTTATTTATTTGTATTTACTTAGTTATATTTTATAACAATATATATATATATATATATATATAGAAAAACACAAATGGTTACTGCACTCACGCTCCAATGTCCCTTAATGGCCGGGTGCCAACCATCAATAGCTTCAATATCCAAAAAATCCAAATGTATGGCTGCAATCACGGTTTAAAAGTCCAAAGTTTAATGGAAAAACGATTTAAAACATCAGTGGATCAACGTTTCAGTCATGTAAGACTTTCATCAGGATCATGATATATATAATTTTTTTTAAATTATTAAAAATATTTTTTACGGGGGGCGTGGCTTGGAAGCCGAAGAAGATGGCGGCGTAAACCCGGAGCTCCCCACAAGGCTCATAGAAAAACCTCGCCAAAAGCACCAAATTGCCCCAAAAATGGGCAAATCGAACAAGATACCTCACTCATCCAAGCCCGCCGACACTCCGAGGGGTGCATCGACCTCATCTATGCGGCGATTCTTAACGGCCCAGGCGGAGGAGGAAACACAGGCCTCGAGTGACTCGACGGCCTCAAAGGGGGCCCGCTCGCCACCCTCCCTACATGGAGAGGAGACGCTAACGGGGTCGCCGATACCATGCCAGACCCCAGACCCGAGCCCAGAATGGATCAACATCCTCCGCAACCTACCTACCAAGGCGGATCTGGCGGAGGCGAACAACAGCCTCCGGGCCTCCATCACGGAGGAATTGCAGGCCATGCGGGAGGAATTCAGCGGCCTACACCAACGGGTCTCCCAGCTCGAGGCAGACTGCGACCACATGCAAGCGGCGCAGTCTGCAAATACAGGAACCCTCCGGCTAACCACACATCGGCTACAGCAGATTGCTCACCACTTGGAGGACCTAGATAATAGGGGAAGGAGGCAGAACATCAGGGTCCGCGGGATCCCAGAGGACCTGGACGAAACTACCCCTATCCAGACCACCTTAGAAGAACTTTTCAACAAGATACTGGGCCGCGCTCCGCAAACCCCTATAGAAATGGTGAGAGCACACCGGGCGCTTAGGCCGAAAGGCCCCCCCGGGAGCCTGCCCAGAGATGCAATATGCTGCCTGGCGGACTACCAGTTGAAAGAAGAAATCTTACGACATGCCAGGGGGACAGACAAGGTACTAACGGTCAACACCGAAGTCCAACTTTACCCAGACCTGTCTCCCACCACGCTAGCGTACCGCAGAGCACTACGCCCATTCACCAGGCAACTACAAGCCAACAAGATCAAGTACCGCTGGTGCTTCCCGACGGGATTACAGGCCCACACACCACGAGGACCCTTCATGGTTAAGGACATGGCTGATTTGGAGGCCCTGGGGAGGGAACTACAGATCACACCGGCACCGCTAACATGGCCGGACCCCTTGGCCCTATACACCCCCCCCCCAGGGTCCTCGACCGCAAGCGGATGACAGCCGGACCCCGAGGATCCACCGCCAACAGGCGAAGGGCCCGCGAGGCCTATAAGAGAACACAACTGACATCATGGCCTAGACCCGACTCTATTTGACATTCCCCACTGGCTCCGTACCCTCACGGCGCTGCACCTTAGCCATCGATGACACCGGCAATACACAGACCGCATGGGACTTTTTGATAAGACTACGAAGGCTATTATGCTCCATTATAATCAAGGACATTTTATCCATGTACAGAGACACAACGGACTAACATATTACGGGGATATTGGAACCGAACCAAGCGGACATTATCTATGGGATATCAATACCCGCCCTAGAGAACTCTACTACCGACTATCAATGGCCAATAGGCCCAAGAGACTTCCGATCCTACTGTGGGACCTATGGTCCACGATGCCACATATCCACGGTATCCTAATCTAAGGGGGTAAAAGCGAGGCGGGTGGAGGAGGGGAAGGGTAAAATGTATGGGTTCACTATATAATGTCGCAAATATGGAAAGACACGGGACGGGTGGGTGACCGGCGCGGGCAACCGCCCCCCCCCTCGATGGCCTAGTGATGACCCACTCAGGAGCAGGCCGGGGGGGCGAGGGCCCGCGTCGCTCGCACATCGACCTCCCGATCACATAAGGGTCCAGACACAACCACAATATCAGGAATCCGGAATGTTCCAGGCGGGAAGG
Source organism: Pelobates fuscus (assembly GCF_036172605.1). Classification (NCBI taxonomy): domain Eukaryota; kingdom Metazoa; phylum Chordata; class Amphibia; order Anura; family Pelobatidae; genus Pelobates; species Pelobates fuscus. The sequence goes on along the minus strand of NC_086321.1, from coordinate 108,781,355 downwards.
GTCTTAGAAACATGGATAGGTAAACCGGTTAGGAGAGGACACAGGGGCCAGCATACTAAAACTCGGGGGACAGGGGGAGGGACGGGAGGGACGGGGGATGCTTATACAAGATTGCCTTGAGGGAGCGCGAGAAAGGGCGAAGCTACAGACGGGGAGGGGCGGAGCTGGGGGGTGCGGGGCTGGTGGGGATGTGCAATGTGGGGCTCAGAGTTAAACATATGTATATAATACTATACTGGATAAGGGGTCTCAAGAAAAGGCGAACGTACCCGAAGCCTAATTGCATTTAAGATAAACATACTGTAAATATTTTTGGTATTGATGCAAATGTTCTGATTGTACTGTTTATGTTTCATGGTTGAGGGCACTACACGAGGTATCGATACCACATAGGTAATGCACATACGCACTGGCGAGGATGAGCAACATCCACACCAACACATGGAGCCCAGGGGGACTTCACGGGATTCAAGTAGAGACACGAGGTAACACATAGGAGTAAGTCACTCCACGACAAACACGGTATATACCGGACACATATTGACACGAACGGAGGCCTCGGCCTTCCAACCACTCCCACGAGGGTCAGGCGCCAATAACCAGTGGCCGACATAGAACATCTAAGGGCGGTAGAGGGCCCTCATGACCACTGAGACGCAACAACCCTAACGCCGACCTGCCGGCGGACACGTCACACTACACACTCACACACACTTATCGGACATAACACAAACTCACTCTCCCACCTGACTCCGAGGCAGCCGGGGCTAGGGCCATAGAGACTCCGCTCAAAATGTCACTGATCCCGGCCAATCTCACCCTGATTACAATAAATGCACGGGGCCTAAACAAGCCCGAAAAGAGAGCAGCGGCCATGAGAGACTTCCAGGCCGCGAGGGCATCCATCATATTCATTCAGGAAACGCACTTTAAAGAGGGGGCCAGACCAAAGCTACACAACCATCACTATCCCACTGGATATTATAGCGACTATCATGGGGGAAAGGCCAGAGGGACGGCAATTCTGATACGTAAGGGTATCCCATTCCAAGAACAGGGCCTACAGACGGACAGGGAAGGCAGATACATACTACTAAAAGGGTCGATAGCAGGACGGATATACACCTTCGTTAATATTTATGCCCCCAATCAGAGACATCACAAATTCCTCTCAGGAATACTCCGTAGGATACGAGGGTTCACAGAAGGCACATTAATACTGGGAGGGGACTTCAATCTAGCCTTTGATCCGAAATGGGATACATCCACGGGCACTTCACAAGTACCGAATCAACACCTAACCACGCTCAAACACCTCATATCCAAGCACGAATTAGTAGACAGCTGGAGAGCCCACCACCCGGACGAGAGGGACTATACGTTCTTCTCTCACCCCCATAACTCATATACTAGAATAGACTATTTTTTCTTGACACACTACCATCTCCCACTCGTCTTACAAGTGGAACATGGCACGGCCACTTGGTCGGACCACGCCCCTGTCACACTCACGATGGCATCCCCACTTTATAGACCCAGAGTAGCTAAATGGAGGCTTAATGAATACCTCCTCACCGACCCAGAGGTAAAATCGGATATAGACACAACCCTAAGAGAATATTTTGCCACGAACACACCATCCCAAACAACCCCGACAATCCTCTGGGAGGCCCACAAAAGCGTGATTAGGGGTCATTTCATTCAGAAAAGCGCCATACTGAAGAAACGTAGGGAGAAGGCTATGACAGATACCTTAACGAAAATAAGGGAGATTGATAACATGAACAAAGCCCAACAGACACCAGAACACCAAACCCGACTACTTTCACTACGGAGGGAACTAACTAAATTACTACAGACAAAATACCACCGAGACGCGCTGCGACACAAAGCCTTTTTTGCACTACACGGTAACAAGAGTGGTAAGCTATTGGCACGCATGCTGGCCAAACGTAGACAGCAGACATACATTGACCGAATTAGGGACCGTAGGGACACTCTACACAGACAGCCCAGCAAGATACAGGAGGCAATTAGGGCATATTACGCGAGCCTATACGCACTACCCAGACCACAAACCCAGCATGCAGACGCTAAACTAACAGAGACAATAAAAGACTATCTCACGCTCCATCCGACACCGACGCTAGATAGGGACACAGCTGAACTCCTGGACAGGGAAATCACACTCGAGGAACTAACACAAGCGGTGAAACAGACGAAAACGGGTAGAAGCCCGGGCCCGGACGGTCTACCACTATGCTACTATAAAACATACGCGGACATCCTTTATGCCCCACTCATCAATACATTTAATGCCATCAGGGAGGGTCACACGCTCCCTAAACAATCTCTGACAGCACATATCACGATCTTGCCTAAAGACGGGAAAGACAAGGAACATTGCGGGAGCTACCGTCCTATATCTTTAATAAATAGCGATCTCAAGCTCCTGACTAAAATACTAGCGAACAGGCTGCAGCCACACGTTCCCACCCTGGTGCACCCAGACCAGGTGGGCTTTGTGATGGGGAGAGAGGCCCGCGAGAACACGATACGAACCCTCGCTCTGACGACCGGGGGTGGCCGCGCTGCCGGAGGCCTTCTCCTGCTATCCACGGACGCGGAGAAGGCCTTCGACAGGGTGGGCTGGAAATACCTGTTTCAGACCTTGACCCACATGGGACTGGGCTCGGGCATCAGGGGATGGATAGAAGCCCTGTATACACAACCATCGGCACACGTAATAATCAACGGTGCCCTGACAGAGCCCTTTGATATCCTAAATGGCACTCGGCAGGGATGCCCCCTGTCCCCGATTCTATTCGTTTTGGCCCTGGAGCCACTACTGGCGGCCATCAGAGGCAATCCAGATATCACAGGGATAAAGACGGGGGAAACCCACCATAAAGTTGCGGCATATGCGGACGACCTCCTGTTCTATGTGACTAACCCTGAAATATCCCTCCCTAACATACTGAAAACCTTCCAGGAATATGGAAGGCTATCCAATCTGAAGATTAACCTATCCAAATCTTACATACTAAACATAAACATCCCAGAGCATAGGACGGAACCCCTTAAACAACACTATACATTTCAATGGGCGACACAGAAAATCAGATATTTAGGTATCTGGTTAACAAGGAAGGAGGGAGACCTATTCAAAGAAAACTTTGCCACTATACTAGCAAAAATGCGGACAGAAATGCAGGAATGGGCTCACCCACACATTTCGTGGCTGGGTAGGATACAGGTAGCGAAGATGAACTTTCTACCACGCCTTCTCTACCTGTTCCAAACTATCCCGATACAGATCCCACGTTCGTTCTTCGCAGCACTGCGCACAGCGCTGATCCAATACGTATGGAATGGGAAGAAACCAAGGGTCGGCCACGCTCTGCTGACACTACCGAAAGACAGGGGGGGCCTGGCGTTGCCAGACTTCACCCTGTACTATAGGGCATGTCACCTCCTGCGAATAGTCGAATGGACGAAATCAGGCTTCCACAAACCATGGAAGCAGGTAGAGGAACACTTAGCGGGGGCCCCGGTAGCGGTGCTACCATGGCTACCACCGGGGGCTGCAGCGGGAAACTCCACACCCTCCCCTTACACGAGAGCGACATTACAGGTGTGGAACCGCTCAAAAGGGAAACACAGTCTAACCACATACCCTGGCCCCCTACTGCCACTCACATACAACACGGACTTCCCACCGGGAACAGACCCGAGGGCATTTAAGGACCTGATCAGGGAACCACTACCCAGACTTATGCACGTTCTCACATCGACGGGCCCCAGGACGCTTGACAATCTACGGGGACAGCCCGATCACACCTTTATGACGCACCTCAAATATAGGCAGATAAGGAGCTACACAGCATCCCTCCCACAGGGCCCAATCCTAACGAGGGCGACCACCGCATTCGAAAATCTGTGCCTAGAACCTGGCCCACTGGCTCATGGGGTATCCATTATATATAATATACTACTCACACTCACACCAACGGAACAACCGAGATTCATGGGGAAGTGGGAAACGGCGCTAGGACATACATTAGACAAAGGAGAATGGGAAAAGGTCTGTTACCTAACACATCACTGCTCCAGTTATAGTAGAACCCAAGAAACGGCCTATAAATTACTGACTCATTGGTACTACACTCCAGCGACATTACATGACAGAATCACTACACACCCATCCCACTGCTGGCGATGCGAGGAGGAACATGGCACTCTCATACATATCTGGTGGGGATGTCGTAAGATAACCCCTTACTGGAAAGCAATACACAACATAATCTGCCAATACACAGATGACCCGCCACCATTCCAACCGGCAGCAATGCTGCTACATCATACCCAAACCCCTAGGTCCGCATACAAGAAGTCACTCACCATACGCATTTTGAACACAGCGAAGGCACTGATTCCCCTCTATTGGAAACAGACAGTCGCCCCACCACTGCAACTATGGTTTACACACATGGAGGAATTACGGTCCCTGGAAGAACTCCATAACTCAGCTAATGACACCTACCAAAAATACCTCAACACATGGACACACTGGATACTAAAGACTAACACCCCAGAATTTAGTAACTTGCTCTCTACACCATTAAACACCTAATACAGAGGCACCACATGTAAACCCTAGCGAACATGCAAAAGGAAGGTCAATTACAGCATACACCAGGTGAGAAGACAGGGGGGCCGCCCCAACCCCTTGGGCCCCACAAAAAGGTAGGGACACCACCGAGGAGCCACTTAGATAGGCCTAAACCTGGTCTCAGGAGGGATGATAGGGGGAGGAGGTAACACACCTATGAGGAGGACATGCCAGGGGCCCACGAGGACAGTGAGGGCGATACGACCCCCACATTCAGGATATGATATACCTAAAGGTAAAAAACAACCGAGAATTCGGGAATGACAGAACTGAGCTGGCGGAGACCACGGCTGCCTCGGGGACTGCCACACCCCACAATAACACGCAACAACACGACACACATTACTCTGCACACCGACACGATGTAAGGGAAACGGGTGGCACTGGACAAGACAGATTCCAGACCGCACACCCAAGAGTGCAGGATTACAAATTAATACTAAGAGCGAGCATACGAAAACTGCTTTTCGATAGAAACGACTATTTTATCTAGAAAACTGTAACCGCAACAATGTTTTGAATAATGGACCTGCGAGTCCTATGTCAGAAGGGGCGCATGTGCCCGTGTCACTTTAAGAATCTGAGTTAATGTTAATACAGGAATCATCAGCTGAGACAAGGACCTGCGAGTCCTGATATGTATTTCCTGGCTTGTTCAAAAATTCAGAAAAATACAAATAAAAATTATATTTACAAAAAAAAAAAAAAATATTTTTTACATTTTTTTTTTTATATATAATCTTTATTGAAAAGTTTCCCCTTCTTTTCTCCCCCCTTTTTTCTTTTCTTTTTTTTTTTTACATGCATTATTACAAACAGATACGAAAACATAAATTAAACATTCAACATTTACACATTACAAATAAAATGACATAGGGTATGTATAAATATTGTTACAGTTCAGTCATAGTTTGGCAATTTTCATTCCGAAGAGGATGAAGTTAAATATATGTAATAAATTCTAAGGGCCCTTTCCTTTTCTTTTCTCTTTCCTTCCTACTTCCTCTTCTCCCTTTTTCCCTCAGTTCCCCTTTACTCATTCCTCTTAGTTTTAAATCCCTTCCTTATATATTTCTGCATTGCCCTGAAACTCCCATCTACCCTAGTCTTATATTGACGAAACCTAGACAGAGGAAGAAAAAAAAAAGACACTCTCGCCGAGGGTTGGTCCCGAGTCAATCTTAAGAACCCAAAAGGCCACACTCATCAGTCATTCTATCTACTAATCAGGTTCCATATAACCACGGATATCCTGAAAGTGAATGTCCAGGGTTCACCCCTCGACCACAGTTCCATAGCATAAACATCCTAATGTAATTTAAGACTCATTTCTTCTATCTAGTTTTATAATCCATTTCTGCCATTGTTCAATGCGCGGATTAAAGTAGTGTTCCTGCCTTAATATCCCTATTTCCATTTTACAATTATTCAAGACCTGCTGTTTTATCGGCTCCCAAATCGGGGAGTCTGGAATTTTTTTTACATTTTTATTTATTTTTATTTAGTTATATTTTATAATAATATATATATATATATACACACACACACACACACACACACGTGTGTAATTTAATTATACATGTATTTTTATATTAATATATGTATATATATATATAAAAATACACTTGGTATGACATATATTATATATATATATATATACACACACACATACATATATACACACACACACAATTTTTTTTTTTACACTGATTGATTTATTTTTTTTACTTTATTTTTGATTTTACAGATGCAGGGAGACTGCCTGTCAGCACAGACAGTCCACCTGCAGATAGATACACAGGCACCTATTGCGGTTATGTGGCCGCGAAGTCCTGATCTGCCGCGGGGAGACTGCCTGGGCAGAGGGCAAGTCCCCCTGGACCGTAAGAAACGCTGATCGGCGCCGGGGGAACGACGGCGATCAGGTAAGTATCACCCCCAGACCGTTATGACGGTTCAGGACCGTCATCGGTCGTCAAGGGGATGTTTCCGACGACGGTCCTGAACCGCCATCGGTCGTCAATGGGTTAACAGTGGTTTTGATGTCTGTAGCATGTCCCTGCAGTGTCAGCAATGTAAACACTGCCTTTTCAGAGAATAGGAAGTGTTTACATTGCTGGCTAGTAACACCACTATTGGCAGTCACTCAGCACTGGATTGGCTAATCAAGATTTATGATCTCATCCATGGAGGCAGAGCTAGCCACAGTGAGAGAAAAGGGCAGCAAAATCAATTTTTGTTCTGCAAAGAGAGAGAGCCAGACACCTAAACAGTCAGTTCAGGACTATAGTGTTCCTTTAACATGCAGTTTCAATGCAAAAAAATATATTAAAGGGACACTGAGATACTGGTCTTTTAAAAGCCTTATGGAGAGCAAAAAACGGGTCGCAAGAGTTTTCTGAGAACGGACAGCAACTAAAATAGCCTGCCCTTCGGTGGGTCCCCGCTCAGAACTCAAGCTGGTTTTAGCTCATCTTGGCACAAGATGAGCTAAAACCAGCTTGAGATCTGAGCGGGGACCCACCAAAGGGCAGGCTATTTCAGCTGCTGCCTGTTCTCAGTATTCTCTTGCACCCTGTTTTTTGCTCTCCACAAGTTTAAAGGGTAATCCAGACGTGGACCCCTTGCTCACGGTGCCTAGAGAGATATCAGCTATGCCTCACTGATGATGCCTAACAAGGCTGAAACGATAGTCTGGGGTTGCTGTGTCTCTCGTGCAGAGGGAACTTGCTGGCATTTCAGATCTGGACTGCCCATATGGGTGGAACAAGTCTGATATGTTTCAGAGATGTTCTCTCTGTAATGGCACAAGATGAGCTCAAACCAGCTTGAGATCTGAGCGGGGACCCACCGAAGGGCAGGCTATTTCAGCTGCTGCCCGTTCTCAGTATTCTCTTGCGTCCTGTTTATTGCGCTTTTAAAAGCGCTAGTCTCAATTTGAAGGCTCAAAAGGGCAGGTATTGTTTTTCTCCATATTTATCTGCTGCTGCTGCTGCTGCTGCTTCTTTCTTTGCTTTCTACACCCACACCAGTAAGGACACCGATCTAACCACTATGTACGATCCCTAGGAATGGTGAAAAGTACACTGGCCATGCCCAACAGATTTACAGTGTAGTTGGAAGATCTATTCACTATGCAACATTCTGACAGGGGAATCTGATCAGTGTGATCATGCAGAGCATGCTCTGGAGTCTTGTTTCTCTCTCCTGCTTCTGCACAATGATGCCCTGTTTCTGTAATTAGTGAAATTGTCTGACACTGAGAAGGGTAGACAAATGGGTGGGGGAGAGGTGGCTGAAGAAACTCTCCTAGATAAAAGGCATGGTCTAATGCAATCTGAGTAAGTTTATAAACATTAAAGGGACGGCTTAATATAGTTGTTCTGGTGGGTATAGTATGCCTAGGGACACCTCCAGTGGCAGTCACTCAGGCGGCCACTAGAGGTGCTTCCTGGGTCAGTGTTGCATAATATGCAGCACTGACATTCAGATGCAGAAGACGCTGAACATTCATCATAGAGCTGCAACTGATTCGATGAGGAGATACTGATTTGTCAACTCTACATTTGTTCCGTATCCCGCCTCCTTGGCAGAAATCATCAGCATTGACAATCTCAGCCAATCCAATGCTCTCCTGTGGGAAAACATTGGATTGGCTGAGGTAATCAATTCTGATAAAGTCAGCCAAGAAGGAGGATAAGTGGCGGAGCAAGTACCAGCAGACCTTTTTTCACCCTATTTAAGGGGGAAATGGGGGTACTGGGGGGCTAAATAGTGTTTTAAACATATATATTCAGGAATACACGTTTATATTCCTGACCCTATAGTGTCCCTTTAAGATGCTTTGTTTCTGGTGACTATAGTGTCCCTTTAAATTAAAGGCTCACTAATGTTAAGTCTCTTCCTCATCTAGAAGGTGTCTGCCTACTAAAGCACCTGCCTAACAATATGAATATGTTTGTATCTATATTTTAGTTTTTAACCGTTTTGCATTAAAAATTAACAAATTGAAAATGGAAGGCCACTTCCAGCATTAGGTGTTCTTTTACGTTTCCAGAGGTTAAGGCAGATCTGTAACTGCTGTGAGAGGTTACAATACGCTTTCCCTGGTAACTCTCAGATACACAAAAAACGGGAACAGAGGGTTACAAATGATCATTATAGCAAGTACTGGGCCACAGCCAATCTACTGCTGGTTTGAAACAAACCACAGAGAAGTGGCACTTTCCTACTGCTTTAGTCTTCTACTGTTGTTGCTAAAGAATTAAGCCTAATAACCATTGTACTTCCGTTTACTGCAATAAAATAAAGTAAACATATATATTTCTGGTATAGAAGAAATAAGACTCCTTTTATGAACTGGAAACCTTGAATATACCGTAGAGGCTAAATCCATAAAATATTCAGCACTATTACACAACCCACATTACCAAGCACATCTCGTAAATAAATAATGAGGCAATCTTATGTACTGCATAACAGAAATGTCTAGGCATTGTTATCTAAATGAAACTAAGACCTGGTCAATTTATTCTTGGATTTCCTTCTTAACACAAAATATGGGATACTAGAATTTAACATTCCAATACCACCATGCTTCTTCAGCCCTTGGTGACTTCACCTGCCATAAGAGTGTCACTACTGTACTCTAGCACAAATGCAAGAGTACAAAAGGAATCTATGGAAAATCCTGCGGGACAATGCTTGCACAATAAGATGCCATCAACATGCAAGATGAAGTCTTCTCGTCAGCTATTGTGACAAACAGCGGTTTGGAAATGGGGGTGAAAAACATGCCAAAGACAGGCAATTGCTACTTAGTCTAATTTATAGTTTCTTGATGGTTTTGAAATTTCAGTAAAAAAACGCAACGTGACACTTTAACGCCAGATAATTAGTTTATTGTCTTCATATCCCATCACACAAATAGTTCTTACAAATATATATAAAGAGCAAACTGACCAGTACAGTCAATGTTAAAATATATGCATTATGTTGAAATATTTATTTGTAGTTGTGTACTTCATAGCTTTCATTTTTCAAGGAAAGAAGTAAACGTTGAAAATGCAAGGTTTCAATCGAACCTTTTAATTCAATACAGAACATGAAGTATAATTTATCATCAGAATCTTAAGACAGAAAGGGGTATAAAATCTTTGTTTCCTTCAATCATTGTGTAAAGTGTCAAGTAGCTGCCTGAGATTCACAAACGCAAATGCAGGATATTTAAAGTAAGGCAGAAATGTGCTGCAGCACCCAACTGGCGATATGCATGCCAATCATTCTGTTCTATTTATAACTGCAAAATTATGCAGCCTACTACTTACTGCTATGTCCACCAACATATGTTACCATTATACTGAAATCCAAACCTACACTTTCCTTACAAACCATTGTTAGCAACACCCCTGAAGCTGAAAATGTAAGGCAGCAGAATATGAGAGATAGACAGACAGACACACACACACACCTCATTTCACAGTACAGTGCACTGTAATTTAAAGTAACATGAATATGAAATTTGACTGAGAATTCAATGGTTGCATTTTACACCTTTTGCAACGCACAAACTCGGCATCAATTCTCCATGTATTTTCAGTATTTAGACGTCTTGGCTTGAGATGTGCCAATGTCCAACAATGGCAAAAGTACATAAATTTAGGTGACAATTTAGTTACATTTCTGACAAACATGTGGAGTTTGTCATTTATTGGTGATTTGCAGACAAAGGTATCACAAAATTTAGACTAATGTAGTCAATCACAGTTAAACATTAAACCTTAGGAGTTTAAAGGGACCCTATAGGCACCCAGACCATTTCATTTCATTGATGTGATCTGGGTACTCTGTCCCTGATCCCCTTAGTCCTGCAATGTAAACATTGTAGTTTTAAAGAAACTGCAATGCTTACATTGCAGTACTAAGACTGCCTCTAGTGGTTGACTACCAGAGCTTGCCACACATGTGCTTTAGCTCTCCCCGACCAAGTGATCTTGGAGGAGGCAGAGTGCGTCCAATTGGCGAGGAACATCAGCGCTGCAATCAGGTAAGCGAATAAAGATTTTTTTTTTAACCCTTTACATTGGCGCATATATATATTGTGTGTATATTTTAGGGTATTTTAATCTAAAGATCTCTTCTAATAATGAAGCATATTGTCATGGGGATTTCCAGATTGCAGACAGTCTACAATCAAATAGCAATGTAGTTCAAAAATGAAAATGGCTATCAATGTTTCCAAACCCTTGCATTCTTGCTTCCGAAAAATCTATTTTTGATTGTCTTACTTTGAAAGAGAGAGACCATTACAGAGTATTTTAGGAGATCAATAATGGAAGGCGATATTTATTTGAATGGATAATGTGGGAATGGATAAAGAGGGAAAGAAATCAGCTTAATAAAACAATGCAGAAATAGTGTTTTGTTTTGAGTGTGCTCCTGCTGTGTACAGTGGATTTGTGCACACAAACTCAAGCAACACTTATACCTGGCAAACAGCCAGCTCAACTAAGTGCTTCAAAGTCAAGCCTCTTTTCTCCACCGGGGATTGACATGTAGCAAGCCTAGCACCCCTTTTGGGGTTCTGTCCCGATTTAGTTCCACAGTTTCCTGCATCCGGGGACACCACAGAACGGTCCCTGGGCAGCATCATTAAACGGTATGTATATTGTGGTTGCCTGGGAGGCTAAGCAGCAGTTGGTCAGGTAACAGTAGCATCAGTCAAATAAAGTGACATTTTATCATAAAACTTAATATATATTTCATTAAAGTCTCAATAAATGTAATAAACATTTGTAAAAAAAAAGAGAAGTGAAAATTTGATGACAGTTAACTTCGCCCACTGACAAATATACTCAAAAGTTTAGTATAACTAAACAACTAAAGTGAATTTAAAAATAATAAATACAAATAAGGGAAAATAGAAGAGGGAAAAAAATCTAAAAACCAGTTCCCTGGTGTTACTCATTTGGGGACAGCAAGGAACTGTCAACAAGATGCACTTGCGTTGGGCAGATGGCACTAAAACTATGCAGGGAGTGCATCAACAGCACTCCTTGCATAGTCCAGAGGGTCCAGAAGTGCCACTCTGTGCAGCCTGTCTATGCCTTTATCAGCTTTGCTAGTGACATGTATCACATAACTGGATACACTCGCTGATGGCCCTGTCTATCTGTCTCGATTCCCCTGCCCAGTTAGGAGGTATGATTTGTGCTTAAAGTTACACTATAGCATAAGGAATCCAAATGTATATACCCAACGTAATAGTGCCCTAGTCAATATGTAGTGGATTGCCCTCTCCTCCCACAAGGGTTAAAAGTTAACTCCCCTTACATTGTGCCAAAAACAAACTTCTAATGGCTGTCAGACACTAAAGGGCCTTTCTCCTTCTAGCTTGTAATTTTTGAATCAATGACCTCATCGAAGAAGTGTCTGCAACAAGGATAATACTCTGGTGCTACACTTATGCTACAGTTATGTTTTGCTTTTTTTTGTGGGACCAGGTAATTTGAACTAAGCATTTAACACTTACATTGAATATAAATAAATTTTATTTTTAACAATACAATTCTTCTGAAATCAAAAGGAAATGAGGATCAGGCTTTCAGGTCTCCATTTTTGGAATGTTTGATACTCTTGAAACTCTGAAAATGTCTGCTTTGTGAGACACTAGTAGAGAAAAATGACTTTTCTATCAGGCTGACATGGAATTGAAGTTGATTTCCCAGGTAGAATTATTTTGAAAGCTCATATCCTGATACATGTGCCTTATCAGGACCATGGGTCACATACATTTTCTGAAACAGGAGAATAATTATATATATATAAACAAATAACTCAAAAATTGTATACAAAATAGCACAAGCTTTCTACCATTTGCACATTATATATATATATATATATATATATATATATATATATATATATATATATATATATATACACACATATACACATACACATATACACACACACACACATATACATACATACATACATACATACATACATACATACATACATACATACATACATACACACAGTTGCAAGAAAAAGTATGTGACCCCTTTGGAATGATATGGATTTCTGCACAAATTGGTCATAAAATGTGATCTGATCATCGTCTAAGTCACAACAATAGACAATCACATTTTTTTTCTTCTGTTTAAACCATTCTGTTGATTTACTTCTATGCTTTGGGTCATTGTCCTGTTGCAACACCCATCTTCTGTTGAGCTTCAGCTGGTAGACAGATAGCCTTAAGTTCTCCTGCAAAATGTCTTGATAAACTTGGGAATTCATTTTTCCTTCGATGATAGCAATCCGTCCAGGCCCTGACGCAGCAAAGCAGCCCCAAACCATGATGGCCCCACCACCATACTTCACAGTTGGGTTGAGGTTTTCATGTTGGTGTGCTGTGCCTCTTTTTCGCCAAACATAGTGTTGTGTGTTTCTTCCAAACAACTCAACTTTGGTTTCATCTGTCCACAGAATATTTTGCCAGTACTGCTGTGGAACATCCAGGTGCTCTTCTGCAAACTGTAAATGTGCAGCAATGTTTTGTTTGGACAGCAGTGGCTTCCTCTGTGGTATTTTCCCATGAAATCCATTCTTGTTTAGTGTTTTACGTATTGTAGATTCGCTAACAGGGATGTTGGCATTTGCCAGTGACTTTTGTAAGTCTTTAGCTGACACTCTAGGATTCTTCTTCACCTCATTGAGCAGTCTGCGCTGTGCTCTTGCAGTCATCTTTACAGGACGGCCACTCCAAGGGAGAGTAGCAGCAGTGCTGAACTTTCTCCATTTATAGACAATTTGTCTTACCGTGGACTGATGAACAGCAAGGCTTTTGGAGATACTTTTATAACTCTTTCCAGCTTTATGCAAGTCAACAATTCTTAATCGTAGGTCTTCTGAGAGCTCTTTTGTGCGAGGCATCATTCACATCTGGCAATGCTTCTTGTGAAAAGCAAACACAGAACTGGGGTGTGTTTGTTATAGGGCAGGGCAGCTGTAACCAACACCTCCAATCTCATCTAAGGCTTCAGACAAGCAAGCTATCACTGGCCACCAACTGTCAGTAAGGCTCCAGACAAGCAAGCTATCACTGGCCACCAACTGTCAGTAAGGCTTCAGACAAGCAAGCTATCACTGGCCACCAACTGTCAGTAAGGCTCCAGACAAGCAAGCTATCACTGGCCACCAACTGTCAGTAAGGCTTCAGACAAGCAAGCTATCACTGGCCACCAACTGTCAGTAAGGCTTCAGACAAGCAAGCTATCACTGGCCACCAACTGTCAGTAAGGCTTTAGACAAGCAAGCTACCACTGGCCACCAACTGTCAGTAAGGCTTTAGACAAGCAAGCTACCACTGGCCACCAACTGTCAGTAAGGTTTGAGAACGATCTACTGAAGTTCCGCCGGAGCTTAAAAACAGCTTTATTTGCTCAGGCGTACGGGATGACATGAATATTTTTAACTTGGTCCAAATGCATGTGATTATAATGCTGTTGTTTGCTGGATATTGTTTTGTCTGTTTTTTATTGCTGGTATGCGCATCGAGACCCTATGGGTAATAAGACTGCGTTTCTTAAGAATTTTTAATAAATAAATAAATAAATCTCTTTGACTGGACTCCAGTTGGCTGACATCTCACTCCAATTAAGCTCTTGGAGATGTCATTAGTCTAGGGGTTCACATACTTTTTCCACCTGCACTGTAAATGTTTACATGGTGTGTTAAAAAAAAACATGGCAACATTTCATTCTTTGTGTGTTATTAGTTTAAGCAGACTGTGATTGTCTATTGTTGTGACTTAGATGATCAGATCACATTTTATGACCAATTTGTGCAGAAATCCATATTATTCCAAAGGGTTCACACAGGTTTTCTTGCAACTGAATATATATATATAATTTTTTTTTAAGTTCCTGCTGTTTTTATTATTTACATTTTTTTTATCTGATAATAGATTGTAGTCCTGGTCAGCAGTATAGAACATTATTGGAATATCAGAAATCATAAACAGATGCATAGAGAACTATAGCACACTTACAGATCTTCAAATAAAGAGTTTAGCAGTTTTAGCTGCCTAAATAAATAGCGAGAGCAGACCGGGATAGACAACCAGCTGTTTGAGAACTACATACTACTTTTTGTACAGAAAAGCCATATGCATCTCTAGGTTAACTCTGAACAGGACTTCTAAAGATGTCATAGTTTATTGGAACTTAACTTAACATCCCACATAATAAATGACTAGAGCACTTCGCATATGGAAACATAGAATGTGACGGCCGAAAAGAACCATTCGGCCCATCTAGTCTGCCCAATTTTCTAAATACTTTCATTAGTCCCTGGCCTTATCTTATAGTTAGGATAGCCTTATGCCTACCCCATGCATGCTTAAACTCCTTTCCTGTGTTAACCTCTACCACTTCAGCTGGAAGGTTATTCCATGCATCCACTAACCTCTCAGTAAAGTAATACTTCCTGATATTGTTTATGTATTTAAATGTTTCTATCATAGCAAGTCCATCAATCGATTCTCACGTTCTATGGAAACGTGACCTGGCCTGTATTTAATATATTCAGGACCAACTCCACATCTGAAGAGTCTCAATGAAAAGCATACATATGGAAAAGGTTAACAGTATTAAAGCGGCACTGTCATGCCGAATCCCGTTTTTTTTTTTAACCCCCCTCCCGCCTCCACTACATCCAATCGACCCCCTACTCACCCCCAAATGCCCCTAAGCCCCCAACATTACCTCTTTTTAATTCTTTATCTTCTGCCCCGATCTATATTCAGGGCGCCGCCATCTTTGTGTGGGTAGATGAAGTCTGCCCACACTAGATAGACTGTGAGATTCCCGCACATGCCCAGTGAAACACCTGGACATGCGAACGGGAATTTCATCTATTCATTCATTCATCAGACACACGAATGAATGAATAGAAAAAAATCAGACGAACAAACTAACACTGAGTATCAGTGTTCGTTCAGTTTATTACAAGGAGGGAGCTACCGGCGTGCAGCTCCCTCCTTGTAATATGTAACTATAGAAGCAGCAGGGAGCAGAGCTCCCCACCACTTTAAGCCCCCCAGGTCCCCCCCTCACTCTATGGGGGTCAATATGAGGGTGGGGGGACCTACTGTCCTCCCCCCCGGCCCCCACCCCTGCAGGGTGGGTGGGGGCCCTAATAAAACAATAAGGGGGGGGGACCTACTGTCCTCCCCCCCGGCCCCCACCCCTGAGCGGTGGGTGGGGGCCCTAATAAAACAATAAGGGGGGGACCTATTGTCCTCCCCCCCGCCCCCACCCCTGCGCGGTGGGTGGGGGCCCAAATAAAACAATAAGGGGGGGACCTACTGTCCTCCCCCCCTGGCCGACACCCCTGAGCGGTGGGTGGGGGCCCTAATAAAACAATAAGGGTGGGGACCTACTGTCCTCCCCCCCTGGCCCCATCCCCTGCGCGGTGGGTGGGGGCCCAAATAAAACAATAAGGGGGGGGGGGACCTACTGTCCTCCCCCCTGACCCCCACCCCTGAACGGTGGGTGGGGGCCCTAATAAAACAATAAGGGGGGGGGCCTACTGTCCTCCCCCCTGGCCGTGGGGCCCACCCTAATAAAACAATTAGGGGGGGGACCTATTGTCCTCCCCCTCGGCCCCACCCCTGCGCGGTGGGTGGGGGCCCTAAATGAACCCCCCCCATCAAGGTGACTAGGGGTCCCAAGCCCCTAGTCACCCCCCCCCCCCCCCCGCCACCCAAAACATTCTATCCCCTACCTACCCCCCTCACCCTAAAAATAGTGAGGGGGGAATAAAATAACTAACCTGTAAAAAAAAAAATTAAACTTACCATTTGATGTCTTCTTTTTTCTAAATTCTTCTTTCTTCAGCCCCCCAAAAGGCCAAATAAAAATCCATCATACCCGTCGCACTTTAAAAAAAAAACAAAAAAACAAAAACAAAAACAAAAACGAGCGCAAACAAAAATTAATCCATGTTCACCCATGGAGGGCACGCCGCGTACTGAGCTCCGCAGGGCGGGTCAAGGCTTATAAAGCCTTGCCCCGCCCTGCTATTAGGCTTAGGACACACTGATTGGTTGGTTTAAGCCAATCAGAGTGTTCTGTGTCATTTTACACAGCGTGGGAAAATTCAAAAGAACTTTCCCACGCTTGTAAAATGACACAGAGCAGTGTGATTGGATGGTTTGAAATCCATCCAATCACACTGCTCTGTGTCATTTTACAAGTGTGGGAAAGTTCTTTGGAATTTTCCCACCCTTGTAAAATGACACAGAGCACTCTGATTGGCTTAAACCAACCAATCATTTTGTTCTAAGCCTAATTGCAGGGCGGGGCAAGGCTTTATAAGCCTTGACCCGCCCTGCGGAGCTCAGTACGCGGCGTGCCCTCCATGGGTGAAGATGGATTCATTTTTGTTTGCGCTCGTTTTTTTTGTTTTTTTTTTTTAAGTGCGACGGGTATGATGGATTTTTATTTGGCCTTTTGGGGGGCTGAAGAAAAAAGAATTTAGAAAAAAGAAGACGTCAAATGGTAAGTTTAATTTTTTTTTTTTTTTACAGGTTAGTTATTTTATTCCACCCTCACTATTTTTAGGGTGAGGGGCGTAGGTAGGGGATAGAATGTTTTGTGTGGGGGGGGGGGGCGTCTAGGGGCTTGGGACCCCTAGTCACCTTGATGGGGGGGGCTCATTTAGGGCACAGGGGTGGGGGCCGGGGGGGAGGACAATAGGTCCCCCCCCCCAATTGTTTTATTAGGGCCCCCACCCACCGCGCAGGGGTGGGGGCCGGGGGGGAGGACAATAGGTCCCCCCCCCTATTGTTTTATTAGGGCCCCCACCCACCGCTCAGGGGTGGGGGCCGGGGGGGAGGACAGTAGGTCCCCCCTTATTGTTTTTTTGTTTGTTTTTTTTTTTTAAACTGCTTACTACACATGCCCCTATTCGTAATCTTTACAGCCGCGGCAATGAATAGGATTGGAGTTTCATTCATTAGAATGAAATTCCGATACAAACAAAGTACCGAATTGCATCCTAACACCAATGGAGAAACTCTTCTCATTCTGTTAGGATGCAATTCGGCAGTTTTGCCGGCGTTCTGTCTAAGTGACAGGACGTTCGGCAATACTGACAGGAAGCATTGTGGGAACATGGAGGAAAGCTAGGGATCATGGGAAAATTGCTCTGACCAGCGGAAATGAAGCACACTTTGCTCCTCCGCTGGTCTGAGCTGGTCAAGCGGAGAAATCCTCCATAAGACAAAGAGTCCCTACTTTGTCTTATGATTTTAAAGAAAACTAAAGAAGACAGGAAGAAAAGAATAACAGATCCCGAGAGAGGGGGAGAAGAGGAAGAGATTGAGGAAAGGTAAGTTCGGCATGACAGTGCCGCTTTAACAAATGCATCAAATAGCACATTTTAGAAATAAAGAGCCGTGCAAGAACTATAAATTACAGTTTTTACAATTTATAGGAAGAGTATACACAGAAAAAAAACTAATGTGACAAATTATTTAGTAAAGGTATCTGAATGAACAGAAGGATTTAATGTGCACAAGAGGGAGTGACACAAAGCTAGAGTGTATGGATGATTGTTAATTCTTTGTAATCAGATTGATTTCAGGTGTGAGAACGCGTAGTAATGAAGCAAGGAATAGAGGAAGGAAGAAAGGAAGGGGCTAAATGTTATGTAGCCACAAAGAGGATGTCCAGGAATAGAAAGCAGAGAATCAATTGGTGATGGCTCTGGAAAGGTGCATGTTGCTAGTATAATAAATATATATTTATATTAATAACATTGCTTGAGAAATCTAGCCCACTCAGACAGACTTGTTGCATGTTTCTTTGCCTTTAAAGTTTTGTGAAGGCAGCAACAGTATCTAGTCAAGTACAAAAAAACAAAACTACCACAGTGTGTGTCTCACTCACACACACACAAATATGATTATTTCATCAATATAAATTCTGTATGAAATGCTTACATTGTCTGTGCTGCAATTTCACTAAAATAACATGCAGACAAAAAAAAATAAAAAATAAAAATACCAAGACAAAGAGAGAAGAGGACAAGCAGAAAGATTATGGCTGCGGCTGAAAGGAACAGGTTCGGATAAGTAGAACTCATCTTCCCATGTACACTGTAGCCACTGGAGACAGTCTCCATTGTGCGTCTTTGCAAAATATGTATAATACATACAAAAAATATTTTCATGATATTAAGATTATTTAAAAAAAAAAAAAAAAAAAAAACACACATTACACGTTATATTAAATAATGCACCACGGCAATGAGACTAGCTTTGTGATCACTAGTTTTGGTTAAAATTTGTAGTGCACATTTTTATTATTACAAAGTGATCGAATGACACGTGTAAACCAAAGAATGTTAAGTAGCCTCAGGTATAATTTCAACAGGAGACCTGGTTTACATCTGCCCTGCAGAAATTAAATGCAGTGGTTTCACTAAAAAGGCATGACTGAAAAAGATGTCCAAATCAACAACCTCTCTGAGGGTTGCCATGAGCTACAGACACCTTCATGGAACACTATGAATTCTATCAAGGCACCTACAGCCATCCGAGTTCACATTATATAATTTCTGGTAAAGCCAGGAAAAAAAAAAAAAAAATTAGATAGAAAATGCCAATAGTCCTATTCTAATATCCAAATAAGCACAGACGGCAATCAATATTAAGATTTGTTTATTAAACAAGCACACAAATACATACAAATGTGCATATAATTTAAAGACTAGTATAATTCAAAACAATTATGCAAATATTCAAAGTTAGACAAGCAATGTCAACATATCTGGAAACACGGTTATTAAAGCTTACAGAAATCCAATCAATCATTAAAAAAAAAAAAAAAAATCAATAACAGATAAGACATTAATAGATAAGTAACCCTACACTTATTTCATTGATATTAAATACACACACACACACACACATATATATATATATATATATATATGATGTGGGATTATTTAAAAAACCTTATTGTATTTGTATTCAATTATTGCACTAACTCCATTTTAACTTTATACTGTGACAATCCTCCATTTTGTCCCCCTAACCTGACTTCTTCAATCCTCCATTTTGTCCTCATAACCTAACTTGTTCATTTTAAAATCACCTTACATGACAGAATTTCCCAGCACATCTAATACAATAGAACAAAGACTGTATTTTCTATAAAGATATGATTAACACAGGAATTGCTGACTTTTCCTTAGATTTGCAACAAAGTATAATTTGAAGGCCATGCGAACACAGTAGTAATGAAATGTTCTATTCATAAGAGACCTTGCACCTGGCCACGAGGCCTGAGATCACCGACCGTGTAAAATGACGCTCAAGACCCCTTGTCCCCCACCCGTGTCCAGAACAATCCCACCTCTTGGTGGGTGGACACGGGATTAACCACTTAGTCTTTTGAGCCAATTAATAATATTGATAGGTGGACACTAATCCAGACACTTGACAATTAATCCAATTAATGATGTTTATTTACTGATATTCTAATAAGCAATGATGACGTAAAATGTCTCTTAAAAGGACCTGCGTGTCCGCTTTTTAATCACTTGCCAATAAATTTTCTCGAAGTTATTTTAACCTGAACCTTGTGTGTCAGACTTAA
The DNA here is from genome assembly GCF_036172605.1 of Pelobates fuscus. Taxonomy (NCBI): domain Eukaryota; kingdom Metazoa; phylum Chordata; class Amphibia; order Anura; family Pelobatidae; genus Pelobates; species Pelobates fuscus. The sequence continues at coordinate 108,761,012 of NC_086321.1, read as the reverse complement.
TTACTTCAGCGTATATACGCAATTTATTTTATTGATTTGGACAGGAACAGATAGACATTTAAACATTTTGGTTTACTGCTAAAAAGTACCATAACAACTTGGCGCCCAACGTGGGGCATCGGGCTATGTCCGGCCGGTGAGCCGTCCTAAGGAAGACAAGGGTGGACGGAGGAATCCAGGGGGAAGGAAGGGAGATTGATCACCTCCAGATACACGGTAGAGACTTCTGCAGAGCCACCGGTACGTTCCGGCCCCTTTGATTGACCCGTCCACGTGTCTGTGACTGCTTCCCGGGAGGACATCAAAGACAGGTAATATCTTGCCCGGTGTCTCGTTACTCATTTGTTTACCTGCATTTTAGTCTATCTGTTGCCTGGGTGTGTTTGAATTGTGTTTGAATTGTTTGCCTGTTTCCCCATTTTGAGATAAAGGGGGGGTGGACCTGCAGGGGATTTGCCTGGGGTTCTGTCTTGCTTGTTTTCCCCTTTTTGGGATAAAGGGGGGTGGACCTGAGGGGATTTGCCTGGGTCTTCTGTTTTGTCTGTTTATCTGTTTGTATTTTGCCCCTTTTGGGATAAAGGGGGGTGGACCCGAGGGGATTTGCCTGGGTCTTCTGTTGCCTGTTTTACTCCTTTTAGGAACCACGGTGCCGTGGTTGTAGGGAAAAAGGGGGGTTGACCTGTGGATGCGTTCCTGGGGGTCTTCTTTGCCTGTTTACCTCTTTTAGGAGCCTCGTGGCTGTGGCTGTAAGGAAAAAGGGGATTGTTGGAACTGTGGATTTTGTGTAGACTCATAATTTCCTGTGATCCTTCTCGTGACACTCTGAGAGCTTAGCTAGCCTCATTGTGCACGTGGTAACCCACAGTTTCGAGTACTGGGGCTAGTGGAATTCCAATTTTGGTAACCACTGTCCCGAGTACCGAGGCTGGGGGGATTCCAGTTTTGGTAAACCTCAGCTTCGGCTGGGGGGATTCCAGTTTTCTCTTGGTAACCGCCGCCCTGAGCGCTGGGGGCTGGTGGAATTCCAGTTTTTCTGTTTATTTGTGGTAGTGAGACTTATAAGTGGGTTTTATAGGGGCACTACAGGGGTTGAGGGAGGTGACTTTGGGATAAGCACATGAGTAAAGGAAAGGAATTACTGTTGATTTATGCATACACTGTATTTCAACTGTATTGTTGTCTTGTTTGTTTAATGAGGAGTCTCATGTACTCCTGTGTCTGTCTCTAAGGATTTTTCCTTGCCTTTCATCTTTTCTACACTTTCTATATTATTATACTATCCACTCCCATTCCTCTTAAAAGAGAAGTGATTGGTCACACACTTCTCACCTCGCTCCAATCCGTGTCTACCACCCCGGGTAGGCGGATTCAGTGACTAGTCTACGTTTTGGGAAGACGCACCTGAGAAAGTCCCACGATTCTCGGGTGGCAGTCGAGCATTGTAGACGTTCTTGTTCAATTTTCCTTCTCTCCCTCTATATCTAGGACGCTGGTATAGGGGTAAAGGGATTATGGGACAGGATTTAGATAAGCCCAGCAAGGGCTGGTTAGCATGTGATTTGGTAGAGAACAGAGAGGGTGAAGAGATGGTTAAAGGTGTTGAAAAGATTGCAAAAGTATGTAAAATTGCTGTACCGACATGTGGGAGATTGCAACCAGAAAGTTGGCGCAAGTTACTAGCAGAAATGAAAGGCAAGCTTACAGATAATGGTTTATTAAAGACTGCTGAAGCATGGTACAGAGTAGCGAAGGCTATTCAGTTAGAAGGTTGGGTTGAGGAAGAAGTAAATCACAAAGGTGTAAAATTGTTTGTGTATCATAAAAATTGTGTTGCTGGGATTTACCCTCAGCCAGCGCCCCAAAATGGCGCCCAGGGGATGTCCGTCCCCAAGGTTCAGTCAGCCATAGGTGATAGCCAGCTGACTATGTTCCCCACTCCCGATCCTCCCGAATCCCATCCCATCACCTCCCCTGTCTGCCCGGTCCTGAATTCTGATGGATCTTTCTTTACCCCTTCCCTTTCTCTAACGGTCCCATCATCCTCAGCCATCCCCACGCTTCCTTCCATGCCTAATCCTAACATCTCATCTGCCGCCTCCTCCCTGCAATCCCTCTCTATGGTTAATCCCCTTCCATCAGCACCCATCCAGCTAACTACCCCTCCCTCCCATGCTACGACTCCTCTTTCTGCATCCATCCCTACTAATCCTGTCCTGTCTCCTCCGATAACCAGCTCCGCCCCAGTCCAATATCCTACCTCCTTAACCGTACCTACCCACCCTACTCTTTTGCCCTCCCCTGCCTGGCCCTACCCCTTCCCATATCCCATGGCCCTGCCCTACCCCGGTTACCCTCCCCTTCCCCAAGCCGCTCCCCAGGTTCCGGTCATGCCCAGTCCGGCCCAATCTGCCCCGGAAGTGCCCATATCAAATATGGCCGCCGCTTCTTCCCTTAATCCTGAAGCAACTCCTTTCCCCGCCTCCAATACGGCGGCTCCCAGTTCAGCCCTGATGCCAGTAATTCCCGGCGACTACCTGTCCCCAGGTTACGACTCGCTAGCCACCCCTGCATCTGGGGCTCATTCCCAGCCACCGACCCTTTCACCTCACGCGGGACCTGCACCGCGTAGAAGAGTCAATATCATAGAATTCGATGATGACGAGATGGACAGGGTGTCCCATGTCTCATCGGAACTTGCTGCGGGAGCCCCATCTCATCGTTCTATCGATGATCCCTTCGGCCACAAGGGTCGGGGAGAACAGGCCCCTCCTAAATATGTAGCTTTTAACCCCACTCAAGCTAGTGCTCTGATGAAATCACTCCCGGACCCAGAAAAGCAGCCTATGCCCTTCTACCGAGGGATAGTTCAAATTCAAAAGACTTATTCAGCCGCATGGCGTGATTTATTGAGCATTTGTGCTATTAAAGCAGGGGATGCGTATTGGCCAAGTATGGCCCGACACCTCAGTACAGATCAGCTCAACAGTGATGTTGATTACCCCTCTGGAGTAACTTTTTGCACCCAATTAAAAGAATGGGCTAAGGACAAACTTGCAGATCAGGCTGCTGGCCTTACTGATGTTATTCAAGATAAAGGAGAATCAGTGGAAAGGTTTCATGCAAGACTGTATCAAATGTTTACAGATTTGGGGTTTGATCTTACTGACAAGATTCATTCACAAATGCTGTCAGGTGCGTTTGTCCAAGGTGTTAAGGACTCTATACGCAAGGGAATCATTGCTGCACGCCCTGAATATAAGGTTGTTCCCCTGGACACCCTACTTTTAGTTGCTAGAGGTTTGGAATCCGCTCAGACCCCAAGAAGATCCACTTCAGCGCCTCTCATGGTATCCCGCTCCACCCCAGTCCCAAAAGGTACTAGACCGGAGGAGGGGGGACATTGTTTTAATTGTGGAGCCAAGGGGCACTTTAGAAGTGACTGCCCAGAACCTAAAAAGGAGCCAAGGGAGCCCAGAAAGCCCTCCAAACCTGCCCCAGCTCCCAAAGCCACCAAACAGGTTCCGATAATTGAGGAACCAGATGATTAGGAAATTGGCAAGCCTGTGTCTGCAACCCCTGTTATGGCAGTGTCTACAGGGGATAAGGGGGGGCCACTTGCCACAGTGACTTTGCCCATTGAAGGCCACCCTACCACATTTCTAGTTGACACAGGTGCAGCCCGTAGTGTTCTGCGAGAACAAGACCTGCCAGACCCATCCTTTCTGTCAAATATTGACGTCTCTTGTGTTGGAGTGGATGGCCAGCCAAGACATAGCCCTCTAACAACTCCATTACGAGTTGGCTCTAGCCTGCTTGCTCGCTTTGTGGTATCCTCCACATGCCCAATTAACCTATTAGGTGCTGATGTTCTTTCACGCCTGCAAGCATCCATCACCTTTACCCCGGATGGGCAGGTAGAAATGTCCACACCTCTATCTGAATCAGACACCTCAGCCTTGTGCTCCTTGCCTCTAATGCTGCATTTAGAAAAGCCCCGTGAGAAAGCAGCAGAATTAAGGTCCAATTTCCCAGAGGCATTAAAAACACAGGTGCCCGCCAAGTTATGGTCCTCAGGCCCAGAGGACATAGGTCACCTAAATGTTCCCCCTGTGGTGGTAAAGCTTATTCCAGGGGCTAAATTACCAAGAAAACCACAATATCCATTAAAACCAGCACAGGCTGCTGCCATTTCTACCCACATCAAGGCACTCTTGGAGAAGGGTGCCCTAGTGAAATGCAAATCTGAATGCAACACCCCATTATTCCCTGTGAAAAAGAAAACTCCAAAAGGTGAGCCAGAGAAGTACAGGATGGTTCAGGATCTCCGTGCTGTTAATGAAGCTACCGTCCTGGACACCCCTCTTGTACCAAATCCCCATACTCTGCTCTCTGGAGTCCCACCATCTGCAAAATTTTTCACAGTCATTGACCTAGCAAATGCCTTTTTCAGTGTTCCACTGGACCCATCCTGCCAATACCTGTTTGCTTTCACCCATGAGATGCAACAGTATACCTGGACTGTCATGCCCCAAGGGGCACAAAATTCACCAAGTCAGTTTGCAAAGGCCATGGCCACCATCCTTGACCCATGGCAAGCCGAGCACCCAGAAGTTGTTCTGCTTCAGTATGTGGATGATTTGCTGCTCTGTGGAGATGATATACCCACTACTGAAAAGTGCTCAATTAGCCTGCTTTGTTATTTGGCAGAACAAGGATGCAAAGCTTCACTCATCAAGCTACAGTTCTGCCAACCCTCAGTAATTTTCCTTGGACATTGCCTATCTCAAGGTACCAGACATCTTACCCGGGACCGGGTAAGAGCCGTACTGGATATTCCAACTCCAAGAACCTCAAAATCTCTCCATGCCTTCCTAGGCCTCATTTCCTACTGCAGAGCATGGATCCCAGAAGCCTCCCTGCTCATGCAACCCCTCTATGACGCACTTAAGTCTGACCCTTTCTGTTTAACTAATGAAGCTCTGGACAATTTCAATGCTCTCAAACGTGCCATTGCTTCTGCTCCTGCCTTGGGCCTACCTGATTACTCCAAACCTTTCAAATTATTTGTCTCTGAAAGACAAGGCCACGCAACAGGAGTTCTCACCCAAACTAATGACTTAAGAGGCCGCCAGAGGCCTATTGGATATTTCTCATGTCAACTGGACATTGTGGCCAGAGGGACTCCTTCCTGTCTCAGGGCTGTTTTTGCTGCAAGAGAGCTCATAGAAAGAACCTCAGACCTGGTCCTTGGCCACCCCCTGGTTGTTTTGGCCCCTCATGACATTTCTGCCATCATCAACCAAGTCCAGCTCAAGCACGTGTCTCCAGCCAGACACCTACGCCTCCAGTGCCATCTTCTTCTACCTGACAACATTTCCATCCAAAGATGTCAAGTTCTTAACCCATCCACTCTTCTTCCACTCCCTGAGGGGGGTATCTATTATGGATTTATCACAGATGAAACCTACATTTACCTGCTTTGTGGATGTATCAAGAAAGTCATGCATCCACATTTGACATTTTATGAAGGTGAAAAGCCTCTCTGTGAAGGCCCAGATCACGCCTTCTGTACCATGTGGTACAAACCAGACATTACTCCCGAGCCTTGCTATGAAGATGAGCTCTACCATTGGACTGATGTTAAGCTCACTGCTCAAGATTTCTATTGTGACTCTGAAGGCAATAGCATGGTCTTGGTCCAACTACCTCAACAACTTAACTACCTCTACCGCCATTGGGATACTGCTATCCCACATATTCCTGTTACCAAATTGAAGACAAGGTCATGGAATGACCTTGGGCCCATGGCAAAGCTATGGGCCACCATGGATGAAGAACAGCTACAGGAAAATGGTATTGTCAAATACCCAACAACTGACCTTCTGGAAGCATGGCCACGCCACTTCCTAGAAAAGGAATTTCAAGATCTGGTCATAGTGAATGATTATGACCCCGAAACACCTCATGACTGTTTTGAACAGATGAAAATGGAGACAGTGCACCTACCAACTGTGCATGAGAATCCATTACAAAATCCAGATTTTACCCTGTTTGTGGACGGCTCAAGATATGCTGATGAAGAAGGAAGATATCATACAGGATATGCCGTAACCACAACAGACGAAGTTATCAAATCATCATCTTTACCGCCAGCAATGTCTGCGCAAGAAGCCGAATTACAGGCTCTGACTTCAGCATGCAAAATTTCCGAAGGAAAACGTGCCAACATCTATACAGATTCAAGATATGCTCTGGGTGTGGCACATGACTTCGGCCTAATTTGGAAGACAAGAGGATTTCTTACCACCGCCGGTACACCAGTCAAACATAGTACTGCAATTAAGGAGCTAATGGATGCCCTCCTACTCCCTGAAGAAGTGGCCGTTTTGAAGGTAAAGGCCCATGGGAAATTGGATGCAGATGAAGCAAAGGGCAACCATTTGGCTGATCAGGCTGCTAAGCTAGCAGCCAGGGATCTGCAGGAAGTGGATGAAGAAGTGTCCGGACAAGAAGAAGAAGAAGAAGTCCCTATTTTTGCTCTGCAAACTCTTCCTACTGATTTGCGAATTTTGCGAGAACAGCAAGCTGCAGTCACTCCTGAAGAAACCCAAAAATGGAAAAATAAAGGAGCTGTCCAAAAGGACGGAGTATATTACAACAACTTCAAATTTTGCCTTCCAAAAAATTTATATCCAGCAGTTGTCCAATGGGCACATGGGCCTGCACACCTGTCAAAAGAATTGATGGCCGCCCTCATACAGAAGTATTATGAAGCACCCGGAATCACAACATTGATCAACAGCTTCTGTAAGGCCTGTGTTATTTGTGCAAAATGCAATCCAGGAAGACCAATCAAGGTGCCTGCAAAACACCTGGCAAAGCCCATGTACCCCTTCCAGCGAATTCAAATTGACCACATCCAAATGCCCAAGAGTGGGCCCCATGAATATGCACTAGTCATAGTGGACATGTTCTCAGGGTGGCCAGAGGCCTACCCAGTGGCCAATATCACTGCAAAGACAACCGCAAGACGCCTACTTACAGAGATAGTATGTAGATTTGGACTCCCAGAAGTCATTGAAAGTGATCAAGGCCCAGCCTTCACAGCAACAGTGACTAAAGAAATTTGGACTGCTCTAGGGGTGACCCTAGCCTTCCACACCCCTTACCACCCACAAAGTAGTGGTAAAGTAGAGCGCATGAATGGCACTCTAAAAGCCAGAATGTTAAAAATGTCGCAAGAAACAAAGATGCCCTGGCCAGAAAGCCTGTCAATAGCTTTATTCAGTGTTAGGCACACACCTAGAGGGAAGCATTCACTGTCCCCATATGAGATTCTATTTGGGACAGCACCCAGACTAGGTTGTTATTATCCGCAGCAGTTACAGCTCCAATCAGATGTTTTAGTAGATTATGTAACTGAACTTGCAAGTGCCTTAAACAAAATACATGCCCAAGTTTTCTCTTCAATTCCAGATCCCGAATTGGATACAGGTGCCCATAACCTGCTCCCCGGAGATTGGGTTCTGGTCAAGAAGTTTGTGCGGAAAAATACCCTGGAACCAAGATTTGACGGTCCATTCCAAGTTCTCCTGATTACCGCAACTTCCGTCAAACTGGCCGGTAGGCCAAATTGGATCCACGCTTCCCACTGCAAGAAATCTCCTGCCCCAGAGGAAGCAGATACCGCACAAGCATGTACCTCTGGCACATCTTCTCCTTAATCAGCCTCATAAAGGCCCAACAAGTAGCCATCACCAAAGATATTAGTGGGTATACCTTCTGGTACAATTCATCATGCACCCATGTGGCTACTTACACCTTTGACTATTGTGATATTGTAGAATGCCCGTTCCCCACATCACAAATCCAGAGTATTTACAGAGATATCCCACATTCAAAAGACCCATATGTTTGTGTAGTTGACAAACAATGGGGGCACAATTGTAATCATTGGGGGGCAGCGGGATGGAATGCCGGGCCTGCCTGGGGTTACAAACCAAAAAGTGCCTTATCTAAAGTAGATGAACAAGGTAGATCCCTTCTCCAGAGAATGACTTTGAGAAAGCCTGGGGGAGGTACACCAATGAAATTAATCCTTAACATTGAGCATCCAAGCCCAACGGATGCCGACCAGTATGTGATGGGAATGTATTGGAAAAAGGGTTCCTACCGTAAATTAGGGCATTTCTTCCTAAAAGATATGTGCAACTCTTCCGAGTGGCAAGGGGCCACCCATATGGTCCCTAACCCATTAAAACCTCATATCCAGACCTTTCAAGACATGATGGCCATTGCTAACCCCACCTTTGAAGATACCATGGCCGCTGAAACAGGTTTTAATGATGTAAATTTATGGTTAGAATGGATGAAATATAATGCTAATAAGCATAATAAGACTGCATGTTATGTGTGTGGTGGTGCCCGGCCTCACCTGGGTACCGTACCTCTAATCCTGCCAGTAGATATAGAGGAATGTGTTTTAAGCCTTTTTGCCTATCACTATGATTTTAACAGGTCCATATGTAGTGCATGGACAAAGGAGTATCCTCTCCTAACCAAGGATGTCAAACCCCCAGATGGTATTACCGTGTATAAAGGTAATTACACTTGTTATGCTAATTATGATGGAATTGGTAAATTCTTGGGTAACTTCTCTAAGGGGTATTGTGCTACCTACAGGAGTGTCTCTATGAACTTGTTGCAGTTTCACACCAGGTCATTAGGGGATATCTACTGGTTGTGTGGGGATTTACAGTTAAGATCCAGAATGGACAAGGAGTGGTGGGGGGAGTGTACTTTGGCTAAAGCTATTATGCCTATACATATCATCTCTGACACACACCTCAACACCCATGAGTCCAGACACACTAAGGTTAAGCGTGATGCCACAGTAAAAGGAAGTTTTGATCCTCATGTCTATATTGATGCCATTGGGGTGCCTAGGGGGGTGCCCAATGAATTTAAAGCAAGAGATGAAGTTGCTGCAGGATTTGAATCACTTTTTGCCATAGTTACCACAAACAAGAATTTAAATTGGATAAATTACATTTATTATAATCAACAGCGTTTTGTTAATTATACCAGAGACGCCCTCCAGGGATTGGCCGAACAATTGCAGGCCACATCCCAAATGGCTTTCCAGAATAGAATGGCCCTAGATATGATCTTAGCCGAAAAAGGAGGAGTTTGTAAAATTTTGCCCGACACCTTGACATGTTGTACCTATATCCCAGAAAACACAGGCCCTAATGGTAAAGTTACATTAGCCATAGAGAAATTAAATGACCTGTCTATAGAGTTGAAAAGGAATTCTGGGATACAAGATCCCTGGGAAAGATGGTTTGGCTGGATGACGGGATGGCAAAAGGCTTTAATGCATATTGGTATGGCTATACTAATTTTTCTTTTTCTCTTTGCTCTTCTCTTTTGTTGTATTCTCCCATGTCTGAGAAAATCCCTCCTGAAGACTGTTGACCAAGCGGCACCCACTTTCGCCCATCTTGAAGTTGATGACCAAGATTTCCAAGACATCAACTCACCCTGTCTGCCGCTGCAAACAATCCCTTTTGTTGATAAAGTGCAGGAATTCTAGGAAGGGACTAGCTCAGGGACAGCATCTGTCAGTGAATGGTAAAGGCCCCATGTGGAGAAGTGGTGGGTTAGCTGCCATGGGATACCCTTGGGTGTGAAGTGTTCGAGAGCCATACTGACGGATGAGTTAGCCTATTAGGGTCAGATCTAGGGACAGCCTTGCACTTTGCATTAACACCTAGCTAGCGGCCACGGGGTTTCTGTGCCTTTGGGTTAACACGTCTTCCTGGTACTAACTTAATAAAGTTTTATCTCTTAGAATCTAACATTTCATAGGGGGGACTGATGTGGGATTATTTAAAAAACCTTATTGTATTTGTATTCAATTATTGCACTAACTCCATTTTAACTTTATACTGTGACAATCCTCCATTTTGTCCCCCTAACCTGACTTCTTCAATCCTCCATTTTGTCCTCATAACCTAACTTGTTCATTTTAAAATCACCTTACATGACAGAATTTCCCAGCACATCTAATACAATAGAACAAAGACTGTATTTTCTATAAAGATATGATTAACACAGGAATTGCTGACTTTTCCTTAGATTTGCAACAAAGTATAATTTGAAGGCCATGCGAACACAGTAGTAATGAAATGTTCTATTCATAAGAGACCTTGCACCTGGCCACGAGGCCTGAGATCACCGACCGTGTAAAATGACGCTCAAGACCCCTTGTCCCCCACCCGTGTCCAGAACAATCCCACCTCTTGGTGGGTGGACACGGGATTAACCACTTAGTCTTTTGAGCCAATTAATAATATTGATAGGTGGACACTAATCCAGACACTTGACAATTAATCCAATTAATGATGTTTATTTACTGATATTCTAATAAGCAATGATGACGTAAAATGTCTCTTAAAAGGACCTGCGTGTCCGCTTTTTAATCACTTGCCAATAAATTTTCTCGAAGTTATTTTAACCTGAACCTTGTGTGTCAGACTTAATTACTTCAGCGTATATACGCAATTTATTTTATTGATTTGGACAGGAACAGATAGACATTTAAACATTTTGGTTTACTGCTAAAAAGTACCATAACATATATATATATATATATATATATCTATATCTATATCTATCTATTTTCATCAACTTGAAAATAAAAAATGGTAAATTCTATCCATTGCCAAATACTTTTATCTACCTTAATAGGAATGTTTATTAGCCATAAAAACTATAGCTTCAAGTTCGAAAGACAACATCAGTTTCTGATGATATTTGGTCTGACAGAATAACTCGTCCTAGAGTGCGTAATGTGAGCTAGAAATAAACTGGAATACAACAATGCTAGAGGCACCCTGCTAGGTAACGTGCTGCTTACACATCAGAACTGGAAGCCGATTTATTACCACACTGCAGTAATAGTTTCAGTATATAAACCAAGAACACAAACAGAACATCTATAGTATTGGTGATACACACTCATACATAAAAACCAAGTCTAATACAACCATGCTGAAGTTATGCTAAAGAAAAAACAGGACAAAGCAAAAAAAAAAAAAAAAAATAAGGTACCTCCAGATCCCAATTGCTTGTAGAACCTATATTCCAAATGTAGCTGTGGTGCTCTGGATTTCATTGGTTCCTGTACCAGAACAGATAAAACAGTGTTTATTATGGAACATTCATGAAAGCTGTACAATTATCTTAAACAGGAGAGACCATAAGAATAAATACAGCAGCAGTGTAAGTACAATTAGGATGGTTTTCCAGCCACTAAAGGTGGATTTAATTCTGCAATGGTTTATACTGCGGAGTTAAAAAAGACAGGGCCACTGCACACAGAGCACTCAATTGAGATTAATTTATCTGGATGACTATAGTGTTCTTTTAAATCTGGCAGAAAATCAAGGAAGCTGCAGTTCTACAACAAGCTGCAGCCTTAGTGGACATTATGGACATCATAGACCACTTCAGCTCATTGAAGTGGTCAAGGTATAGTGTCCCTATTGCACTTCGTGCTGCAATGTTAAACATTACAGTTCCAAAAAAACTGCAATGTTTACATTGCAGCACTAAGTTTGTCTCTAGTGGCTGTCTACCAGACAGCCACTGGAGGTGCTTCCTGGCTGTTAACAAACTTTTGGTCTGGTAACGTACTGTGGTCGTACTCACGCTCTGCATCAGGACATCCAGCGTCCGCTAATTTTTGATTCAATGCTTTCCTATGGGAGGGTCTATTGCGGCGCATTAGCGCCCCCTCGTCTGAGGAAGAGCCGCGAGCCAGCACCTTGGCACCGGCACAGGGATCAGGTAAGTGAAAGGGTTTATAACCAATTATTTACCACAGCGGGGAATGGGGGGTTGAGGCCAAGGGAGCTATAGTGCCAGGAATACAGATTTGTATTCCTGGCACTATAGTATGCCTTTAATGCTCTAAGACAATATACATATTTTTACATTAGCCAACAATGTAAAATTTAGCCCTGGCGAGCAGTGATGTGTTATTCCCACGAGGTTAACAAGGCATTTGCCTTAGACAACACTTTCAGGCGGGGGTGGCAAAAAACACCACACCCCCAAGCGCTCTGGCAGATGCCTTGTTAGCTTATTTCATAAGGGGCCCAAGAACTGGCCACCTCAGGGCGTTCAGATGCTCCTGCTCAGCAAACTCACACCCTGCAGTGATGCCGGGAGTCAGAAAAGGACGTCACTACGGCTGCCGGCATCATTGGGCAGCATGGGGATTACAGCTCCCTCGCCGCCTGCACTGTGGCAATGCCTGCCCACCTGCTCGTCCAACACCACTGAACCCCAAAGGCAGGGAAACTGGTGGATTTAAATTAAATGAAAAAAAAAAAAATATATATATATATATATATATATATATATATATATAATTTGTAAGTGTGTGAGCATGAGTGTGTCTAAGTGAGTGAATGTGCGCGTGTCTGTCAGTGAATGTCTGTGAGTATCTGTTAGTGAGTGTGTCTGCCAGTGTATGTATGTGTATCGGAGACTGTGTGCCTGTCAGTGTGTGTCTGTCTGTCAAACTGCGTATTTCTCTTAAACAGGTGGGGGGAAATTTAGAGTGGTGGGGTGCCAGAGTTCCGACAAGACTAAGGCAGCACAAATCCAAAACACACTACTGCTTGCCAGTAGAAATACACCCCTGGCCAATATGAATCTACTATTCCAACTTGCAGTGACGACTTACAAGGACTAGCTAGTATTATAGGACTGGAAATTTAATACATTTAAAATTTAGTAAAGTTAGTATGCTAAAGAAAACTGATTTAATTATTTTTTATTTTTTTTAAATAGGCAAATTTGCTCATTTAGGCACAATAGGGACATGCCTTTCACATAAAAACGATTTTGGGGGGTCAGCAACCTCAAGTCCACAGGTCACATCCAGCCTGACCCCTGCACTACGACGGCTTGGCAGTAAATTGTTGCAAATTATGGAATATGACCAACTGTTTGTCCCCTGCACTAGAAAGCAGAGTTCAACACACCGCTCCCGGCAGCTCACAATGTAGTAGTGCATGACGTCACCACAGAGCAGGCAGCGAGGGAGCTGTGTAGAACTAATGCAAGCTACTCCTCATGGTTCCCTTGCATCACCAGACACCAGGGATGAGTCCCTTTAAGAAAGTGATCGCTCCTAACTCATGATGTCCATTGAAAGTCTCCTTACATCATTTCAGTGTGTGCATACCCATCCATGATTGCGCCCGTATGCGAATGGTCGTGTCCAAACAAGTGCGCATGTGTGTGGGGTATGCTGACCAATGATCTAATATGTGCAAGTCAATGAGGACATTGTCCGGCTCCTTCCACACACCACTGACTACTCACAAAAATTATCAGAACTGTACCTGTCACAGTTTAGGACTGCAAGGATATCGCTTGGAGGTGCAGGATGCTTATCTACCCTGGCAGGCCAAGAACTGCATCTGAAGGCATGGTTGCAGCCAACAGATGTACAAGGTGGGCGACAGCTTGTATCTACAATGAGAAGTACAGGTATACAGATGTACTTTAATGAGTGGCAGAGCAGCTGCTCTGGTCTACAACTCTAAAAATGTTTATAGAAAATTGTAGAACAGAAGTAACCTGTTTGTGTGTGAAAGGTACCTACATCTGAGACACCCATCAGTCTTGGAATAGGTAAGTGAGCACAAGACAAGTGAATCCAAATCCTAAATATGCATAAGGAGTAGAGGTGGTTTTATTCATAGACTGGACTTTTGGGTTACTACTTCCTGCCCTACGAACTCTGTATATTCAGGTGCAGAGATAAACAGGTATTTGTTTCATTAAATCACAGAATATATACACATCATTAATACAAGAAAAAGAAAAAAAGCAGGGGGCGCGGCCGATTGGACGATTGCTCTTGCAGCTCCTGCCATACAACCGAATCAAGCGGAATTCCGCCACAAAAAATGGGACCCAAGCTACATAAAAAAGCCACCTGGCGAAAGGTGACATTGAGGTGCATACGATGATACCACACAAGCGACGGTTCAAGCACTTCTCACTTGACCCTCTTGTGCGGCCTACATGCATGGTCGACACACGGGAGACAGCCGCTCCCCCGCCGACACCTATGGCCGGAAATCTGACACAAGGCCCACTTCCCACCTTCCCCCTAACACCTCTGGACCGTTGGGGGTCATTCCAGTCCACCCTAAGGAGACCCCTCAAAATGTAACGAGAGCGTGGCAATGTCGCAGGGGGTTCGAAGTAAGCATAGGCACTATTATTAAGATGGCGGAAGCTGCGTGCTCCCTAGGTCCTAGATGTGAGAGGTTTGAGGTGGAGCTCTGAACGGATAGCACCTTTTAAGCGTTTTGGGAGAAGTTGGACGCACTCATATACCCCACAGCCTCGGAGGACAAGCCTGAAGCCACATCACAAAATTCCCCTCACAAGGCTGACAGGAAGTCCGCTACATCCGCGCCAACACATGCCCGCCCGAAAGGACAGAGTCAGCGGGAGTCCAACATGTAGTTAGCAAATAAGGGTCTCTCGATAGGCAGAAAATACATGGAATCTGTTCCCTGGAACCTGCACCTGTGCTGGCATACATGAGTCCACTTTACCTCCAGCCTGGAAAGGAGTGTCCGTCTCCAAGCGGACTGGCTCACCCAAGCAGACCATCGGTACAAGACTGTGCCTTGCCCATACAAGGCATGGGCTGAATGGCAACAAAGGATAATCTCACTTTGGCATGGTGCTTTGGCATTAGCATGGTACTTCACAGACACCAACTGGACATTTGCATTAAATATACGCAGCTCCCTCCTTTTCAAGCACAGTCTGTCAGGCAAGATTATTAGTTACCTGTATCGCCTACATTGCCCTGCATCATTCCTAAACAACAAAAAAGATATAACCTTCGCGAGGCCTCCTGGGAATTTAACCTTAGGGTGTACCGGCTTTAGGGGCGCAAGATTCCAGTGACTGGCAGGAGGGATGCTATCCCTCCTACCAGGCCACATTATGGACCCTCCCCCCCCCCCCCCCCGACGTGCAGCTGTGGTAGAATCAGAGGCGGCGAGGGAGCTTTTATCTCCCTGCTCTCCTCCCTCGCATGCAGATTGCTGATGCCGTGGGAGCCGGAATATGACGTTATATACCGACTCCCGGCATCAGTAGACAGCCCGCGAGGGAGCAGAGCAGGGAGATCAGTGCTCCCTCGCTGCCTCTGATTCTGCCACAGCCATACGCCTCCCATCAGCCCCACTGGACTCCAAGGTCAGATCCACGCCAGCTCTCCAGGTAGTGAGGCTGGGTGGAAAACTTGTAATTATAAAGATATTAATAATTAGTGAGTGTACGTGGGCATGAGTGTGCATGCGAGTGTGCGCATGAGAGTGCGTGTTTGTGAGTGTCTGTCAAATCAGTAAGAGTATGTTTGTCATTGAGTCTCTGTGTGACTTTCAGGGTGTCTGCCAGTGTGTGTGTCTGTCAATGAACGAAGGTGTCTCAGATCAGCGAGTCTGTGTTTCTCATTGAGTGTGTGTGTGACTGTCAGTGTGTATCTGCCAGTGTAAGTCTGTTGTGGAATGCGTGTGTCTCAAATCTGTGAGCCTGTGTCGGTCAATGACGTCTGTGTGTTTTGTCATTGAGTGTGTGTGACTGTCAGTGTGTATACACCACTGAGTGTAGCGTGGCGGAGAGCGGTAAAGGAGCTTCTGTTTCCTCACAGAGAGCACTTCCTGTCAGTCCGGCCGGCTACAGAAAATTTAAGCTCCTGTACAGGGATCCGCTCCGCTCGGCCACACTACAAGAGAGGTATAGAAGGCACACCAGGAAGGGGAGGGGACCACTCAAGAGGTGGGGAGTGCACCAAGCGACAGGGAGGGGAGGGGAGGGGAGAGAAACACTAAGGGACAGGGAAGGGAGGGGACAACTAAGAGGCGGGGAGGAGAGGGATTTGAAATAAACACACAGCGGGGCTTAAGAAGGTAAAAGACACACAGAGGGGCTGGGGGGACAGATCAGCTGGGGTGAAAGACACACACACAAAGAAGCTGGGAAGAGCAAAACACACAAAAAGGCTGGGAGAGAAGGAGTCACACAAAGGGGCTGGGAGGAGTAAGGCTGTAACAGTGATACAAAGAGGGGAGATAAGAGACACACATGGGGGGGTTGTAAGAGATACACAAGGGAGTTGTAAGACACACAATGTGGAAAAAACAGGCGATAAGACACACTAACGGGGGTAAGACATTTAAAAGAGGGGATAAGAAACACAAAAGGGAGGTTAAGAGGCACACAGGTAAATGCATCTTCACCTATGTACCCAAAAATCCTTGCACTGGCCCTAACTTATCTAATCGTATGACTTGGCCTGATTTAAAACATCATGTAATGCTGCCAGTGAAGTCTGATATTAAAGGACCACTATAGTCATCCAGATCTCTTCAGCTAAATTAAGTGGTTTGGGTGCCAGGTCCCCCAGGTATTAACCGTGCATCTGTAAACATAGCAGTTAAAGGGAATCTCCAGTGCCAGGAAAACAATCAGTTTTCCTGGCACTGCAGGATTCCTCTCCCTCCCACCCCCCAATCTCCAATCCCCAGTTGCTGAAGGGGTGAAAACCCCTTCAGTGACTTACCTGAGGCAACGACATGACCCACGTCGCTGCCTGCTCCTCCCCCGCCGCTCCACCTTCTGCCTACGTCGGCTGGTGGGCGAGACTGATCCCGCCCACCGGCCGAGGAGACCTAATGCTCATGCGCATTAGCGCACCCCCATAGGAAAGCATTGAAAACGATTTTCAATGCTTTCCTATGGGGAATTGAGCGACGCTGGAGGTCCTCACACAGCGTGAGAACGTCCAGCGACGCTCTAGCACAGCAAACCTGTTGTACGTTAAGGACCACAGCTGTCTTAACACTTTTGTGGTTTTTGTGTTTGGCTATAATTTTCCCCTCTCTCATTTACTGTTCCCATACAAATTATATATATATATATATATATTCAGGACAAGAAGGGCTTTCTTTACATACCATTATTTGTATCATGTCATATAATTTACTTTACATTTTTTTTTTTTTAATTTTACTTGAAAAATCTTTTACTTATCTAGAAATCCTAATGAAGAAAAAAAATGCAAAATAGATTCAAAATGTTGTCCTGAATTTAAAAAAAAACTGTGTTTACATGCTTTTTGCAAGTAATATTGCTATAAGTACAAGTAGGGCATTGCTGTTTCAAAATATATATTTTTAAAATGTATCAATAGTGACATTGTAACATTGTTGTCTGACATAAATCTCTGAATCACCACCCCTCACATGTACATATTTTTTTAAAGTAGACAACCCAGGGTATTCAAGGTATGTCCAGTCTTTTTTAGTAGCCACTGGCAAAAGTTGGCATTTATATTTGTCTCTGTTAAAAATGCAAAAAACTATTATGAACGCTAACTTTAGCCAGTGTGTGTGACTAAGTGGCTACTAAAAAAGACTAAACATACTCCATTTGCAATACCTTGGGTTCTCTTCTATTGCAAATGGTATAACATCATGGGGGTAATTCTCATTCCTGACTACCATGCACTCTCAAAGGCAACATAACCAATCTGGCAAATTACAATGTAAAATAATTCGACCTTTATATTTGACCTTGTAACTTTCAAAAACCACTATAAAACCATGGGGGGTACGGTTATACTCGGGAGACTTCGCTGAATAGAAATATTCAAAACAGTAAAACGTATCACAACAATGATGATGATATCAGTGAAAATGCAGGTTGTGTGTGAAAAATGCAAAAAACTTCACTTTCACTGACAATATCATCGCTGTTATGTTTTACGGTTTTGAAACCAGGCACCTATTGCGGCCATGTGACCGCTCTGTTAGAGCGATCACATGGCCGCGAGGGCCTAATTTGCCAAGGGGGGACTGTCTGGGCTGTCAGGCAGTCCTCCCCAGACCGGGAGGAACGCCGCGATCGCGTAAGTAACTATTACCGTTATGACGGTTCAGGACCGCCATCGGTCCTCAAGGGGTTGCAGGAACACTATAGTCATCTAAACAACTTTAGCTTAATTAAGCAGTTTTTGTGTGTAGATCGTGCTTCTTTAGTTTCACTGCTCAATTCTCTGTAATTTAGGAGTTAAATCACTTTGTTTCTGTTTATGTAGCCGTTGTCACACCTCCCCTGGCTCTGATTGACACAGCCTGCGTGAAAAAAAACTGGTTTCACTTTCAATCATATGTAATTTACATTAAACAAATGTATCTCTTTCTCTGTAAATTTAACTTTATTAAACATACAAGAGGCTCTTGCAGGGTCTAGCAAGCTATTAACATAGCACGGGATAATAAAATCTAAATTAAACAGAACTTGCAATAAAGGAAGGATAAACTGTAGATGTAGATGACTATTTACAGGAAGTGTTTAGGAAGGCTATGCAAGTCACATGCAGGGAGGTATGACTAGGGTTCATAAACAAAGTGATATAACTCCTAAATGACAGAATTGAGCAGTGAGACAGCAGGGGCATGATCTATACATCAAAACTGCTTGATTAAGCTAAAGTTGTTTTGGTGACTATATAGTCCCTTTAATATGCCTATATCTGCTGTTTTGGCACTGTAGACATTTGTGTTCCTTATGCACATTAAAAATAACGAATTATATATAATTTTTTTTTAAAAGCATTGAAACATTGCTCAAATCACAGAAGCAGGCATGGTTGTAGCAATATGTATATGCAGAGTTTCAGTTTGGAACATTGAACATACAGAGTAATCTGTACTTTTGCTCCAGGGACTAGTAATACCACCGGCACACATGGCTTCAGCACCATCTCCAGCCTGGAACATATATTGAAGCATATTTCACATTTAGTCATCCGGACGCACAGTGCACTTAGCAACAGACGTGATCATATTCTCCCTTGAAGGCAAAAGGGATCACCTTGTTGTTTAACACCTGTACAAGGCATATGTGTATTATAATGCTTCAATTCTCTTGTAAAACCAGGCAATATCTGCTTTTAACTTCACACACAGAGCTGGTAGTAGAGTAGGATAGAGGAGACTAGAAGTAGTAGAATCATTTTCAACAGTAACCAAGCTATGCTAGTGTCAATTCTGTATGGCCAAATAAATACCCCACCAAGCACCAATCTGATTATTGTTTGAATCTGTGTAATTATTTTAATTTTATTTTACTTATTTATTTTTGAAGGAACACTATAGTGTATTCCAGAGGCAATATTGTTCTCTTCCTCCACTTCTATTGGAGGTTAGCTGTGAGAACTAAGTTTGACTCACAGAAGCACTTTTAGTTGTTTTTAGGAAGACAGCAACTGCAGGTGTGTTTAACCCTGAAACAAAACATTGAAATATCTACTAAACAGTAATGTTTTCGATTGCAGGGTTAAAACTAAAGAACCTTCATTGAGATGAAGTGGACTAGGTGCATTAAGTGGTCCTTTAAGCTAAAATCGCTAGCTGAAACTTTACACCACAAATGCTTTAGGAGTTTGCATTTCTACAGCTCATTAAGATAAAACCATGTGGGGCAAACAAACTCTGGAACAATAAAAATAAGATTTAGTCCTGACATCTATTTAATAAATACATGTAATAATACATAGTTTTCCTACTTTCCAACCCGATGTTGACAAAATAATTTGTAACCAATATCGCCATAAATAATTTCCAAGAAATAAAAAAGGAAAATATGCACTTCAAGTTTTTCATTGATATATACCCATCGTTCTGAAAAACTCATGTACACTGGAATTTTAATGAAAGTCCATCAACAGCAGGAAGTACATCTTCGTAACTATCCTCCAACCCAAACCCTGGTCTCATTATAAAAATTTAAGTTTCACCTTGGTAAATCTTAGCAAAAAAAAAAAACATATGCAGAGACGCCACAAATAAAAGTGGCCATTTTAAATACGTCAGTGCTCAGTCACAAAAATTAAACAGGCAAAACATGCAGAAAAAAACATTTCTAAAGAATCCACCAGTCTCCTTTTTCCAGATTGTGAAGAATAGAAAGATATAACTAGACACTGTTAACATAAGAATGTAAAAACAAAAAGGTAAACTTACCAGTTTAATTGCCACATATTCATTTGTGTACAGATTTTTCCCTTGGAAAAAAAAAACAAAAAAAAAAAACAAGAATGTAAGATCATGCCAGAACTAGTTTAAAACCAAAGTATTCAGTAGCAAGGATGCAATGTGCCAGAATGCAAAGTAGACATTAAGCATTAATAATACCTCAAATAAAGCCCTTTTACTTCGATATTTGACAAAAAGATGCACAGTGACATAGTAACAGTTGGCCTTCTTGTAAAACAATGTTAACATGCATGGATATTTCCAATAGCCACATTAATTACCTGACCTTTTAGAAATATGGCATTAAATAAGTGCCAGTTTCTATATCAACAAGCTGCACCAAAGAGTGTTTTAGTTTGATTTAAACTGTGCAATTATCACTTGCACGTGGCCTTACTTTTGATATCTGTGGAGCCAAAAGAAACATGCAAACCTAGAAAAATAAATACACATTTATCTAAATGTTACATATAGACAACCCACAAACAACATATTTGATGCCAAGGTTAGCCTTAACCAGCTGTAGTAGAACACACACACCTTTCACTAGTATGTTATTGACCAGATATTATAATATGGAGATGCTGCAGTATGTGAGAAAGGTTTAATTGCTTTTTTTGTGTGTAATCTACTCTACTAAATTCATAATATATGCATTTTGTTCAAGTCCTGTTTTTGTGCATTGCTTATGTCTCATGTTCACATAAGCACTGTCTGTTATTTTTAATTAAAATATATATATATACACATACATACATACTCACATATATACACACGTTTAGGGGGCGGGGCCTGACTGCAATGCCTGCAAGACGTGTCTTGCATGAGCTCCAGGCAATTTCTCGGAAACCAAAATTTTTTGGGTAATTTTCAGAACCATTAACACCCTACATCGACTCTTAAGCTGCTCTACCCTGGGTCAAGCAAAAACTAGCTCTCTTGGCGAAGGCTCTGAATACTCCGCAGCCTGGTGTGCCCCGAGGCAGGGAGAGGCGGACGATCACCACCCCAGAGTGACCAGAGCTGATCTAAGCACTGGTTAGTGCCCTGCCTCCCTCCTCCCCCCCTCCCCCCTTTGGACCGGTGGGAGCAATCCCGGTCTACACCTCGAAGGCTCTTCCGTTTTAGAGACCTAGATGTGCTGATGCGGATACCATAAAATGGCAGATGCTGCGTGCTACTCTGACCCCAATCATGCAGAGATGAATGTGCTGGACAGGCTGAATGAGATCTTTGACCTGCTCTGGGAGAAACTAGCCACCCGCACGCTCATTAAACCTGTTCCCCCTTGTTGCCCAGCCAACTCGGGACACATCGCCTTGAAAGAAGCAGAAGTTTGGGATAGTGCACAGACGTGCGATCCGGTGGCAGCGGGGACACCTGGCCAGAAGCAAGAAAGTCAGGCGCAACTTACCCTCAAGCCTGCAAACGTGGACAGACTGCCTCTCCTTACATTGTGGATGGCTGCAGCAGCAGTACTGTGAACCTGAAACCTCCGACTGGAGGGTGTTCCTGACGCCAACTGAGCTGGCATACGTGGAGATGCATTCACCAACGCCGGCCTCTAATTTCCCCAGAGGGGTATAGGATGAGCTAGGGACTGTGACTCTTGCTGGCACTCACTCTTTCCTGCTTTCATGACTGTTTAGATGCATTAATGTTATATCGATATATCAACTATAGCTAATTATTTTAGACCACACTATCCTTTGGAAACACACTTGCTAGTGATGGGGACCTTTGGGGTGTAACAAGCTACAGTTTAAATACTAGCATGTTTAAAGCACTATGTCTAGCTGGGCAACTACTCCTTAGAATCACTTTAGTTTCATATGCTTGGATTAAAAACAATAGCAAGACCATGAACAGCCTTTACCATGCTTCTAACTAGTCATAACTGACCTAGCATGTTTTATTTTGATTTATCTACTTAAAAATGTGATGTTTTCTTACATGCCACACACTTATGTTATGCTTTCTACAACACTTGCTACTGCTGTTGGGACATTGCAAGTCTGTTTGTTATGTCTATACATGCACATAAAAGTTTAGTAGTAACATGGGATGGTGTAGGATTTGGGGATTACTTTTCAGTAACTTTTTGCCCAGATAAAAGGTTGATTTAATAAATCCAGATGCTATTTCTGCTGCTCAATACTCTATATACTCACACTCTCCACAGCTTGGCAAGTAGAGCTGCAGGAGACATACTACCTATCTGATAATTTATTCTTATTTATAAAGTGACAACATATTTCACACAGTTGACCTATAGAGCTTTCGAGTAGAGGTTACTGCATAGATCCAAGTATTAAATGTCTTCACAGCTTTGACATATTGAGTGATTTCTGTAGGTAGCAGGGATATGGTTGTCATCCAGGGAGCAAAAGGGATTTATTGAAGTTCTATAGATTTTAAACAGTCATTTAATACAGCAATAACAGCTAAAACACTTGGTAATTAAAAATGGTAAGCATAACAAGAAAAATGCTCTGACAGGAAAACAAAGTAACATTGCTCCTGAGAGAGCAGCAGTGAGCAGTAGCACGAAGCAGCATTGCAAAACAGATACTCGACCTTGCTGAAAATATGGAGGTCATGCAGAGACACTGAAATCACGGCCCTTCATTGACACATCTGATTGCCTGGGGATACAATTTGGATTGGGAGATCGTCTACATATTAATATAGCACAGTAAGCACAAAGGGACAGAAAGCAAATGCATGGCACTTGGGAAAGAAAACTACCCCACAAACACAAACCATTTTAAAAGGCATACTTTGAACCTTAGTGTGGAATAACTTTTTCGCTAGTTGTACCAAGTGTAGTGGTAATAAGCTTTCCCTCCCCCCACCCCTTTTTTTTTACTTTTTAAAACCATTTTACTTTTAAAACTTTTTCTTTCATTTTAACTCTAACTAGTCAGAGTAAATCCCCCAATTTCCCCCACCCCAGCTAAATAAATAAAAAATATTTAAATAACTAAATAAATTCAACCCAAGGGTTAAAAAAATAACAGTCAGTGATCACATGGCAGGCAAAGGGTTGCATTTTACTGGAAAGGGTTGAGGGAGAGTTGTAAATGTATCCATGGTTTTTTTTGGGGGGGGCGCAGGGACCGCGCGGCTGGCTGCTACTCTTCTGCCTTGGACACCGAGGCAGACTGCAGCAGCATTTAACCCATGATAGCTGCAATCACAGAGATCTGGGGTTAATCTTAGTAAATGACGGAGGGTGTTCCTATGAGAAGCATCTGCCTTCAACTGTAGATAAAAGTAAATGAAGCAGGAAACCCTCCAGGCTGGGGGGCAATAACAATGGAATTTAGAATATTAAAGTGACAAAAAAAAACAAAAAAAAAAAACCTGCAGGAACAAGGAACATGTACTTTAGGGCAGGGGTTCTCAACCCAGTCCTCAAGGACCCCCTACCAGTCCAGGATTTAGGGATTACCTAAGTGTGTCTGAGGTGTTTAGAAAAAGAAGATAAAAAAAGTTGTTGTTTTTTTCTTATTCTGAACACCTTGGACACACCCAGGTAATCCCTAAATCCTTTACTCGTAGGGGGGTCCTTGAGGACTGGGTTGAGAACCCCTGCTTTAGGGGATTAGTGAGTCCATAAAAAAAAAAGCCTGAGTTTATCATTGTAGGTGTTTTTTTTGCATTATATAGTTCATGCATTAAAAATTTGCAAAGAAAAATAATAAACATCTTTAGGATAGCTATGTGCTGATCTATTTTTATTTTACTTAATATTTATGCTGAACACCTAAGCATGCGTATGTGAGGGAATAAGGAACATTCACTTTCATAAATGTGTCCATTTTAAGGCCAATTATAGTAGTAATAACAACAACAACAACAGATATGTTTAAAAAGAGCTAGGTATAGATAAACGTCAATATTTTTATGGGTCACTTAAATCAATGTGAGGGAATTGGGTCACATGGTTTAATCTAATGTTCAAACTTAGAATAAATTAATGCACATTTTATTTAAGACCAAACTAGTTTAGCTTGTTAGATTGTCTGCCACACACACTTGTCAAACACAGTGCAAGCCAGTCTCATGGTATTTCCTATTCAATGCTCATCCTTCTGGCTTTTAACTGCAGCAATGGGTGACTAACACCAGGCATATTTTTCACACCCCAGCCAGCCGCCTCCTGGACCCCAGATAAAACCGATCCACTCTAGGTTTTCCACAGGTAGGGAGGCTCCGTGGAATAAAACTGAATTAAATCAAATAATTTGTGAGTGTGTGTTTGTTTAGGTGACCAGCCCCCCACCACCCTCCCAATCGAATAGGAATGTTTTTACGCCCCTTTTTTCCTATGCTGTGACGGTCACCCTGAGGCTGGTAATCAAGCTTGATGATCTCCACCAATCCAATGCTTTTCCACAGGAAAGCATTGAAAAAGCTATTGCCATGTGCATCACCAATCACAATCTCCTCATTGCTGCAGTTAAAGCGGCACTGTCATGGCAGAATCCGTTTTTTTTTTTTTTTTCTAACCCCCCCCCCCCTCCCGACTCCACTACATCTAATTGACCCCCTAGTTACCCTCAAATGCCCCTAAGCCCCCCATATTACCTAGTTTTTAAACTTTATTTTCTGCCCCAACCCAAGTCCTGGGCGCCACCATCTTTGTGTGGGTAGATGAAGGCCCTGTGGAAAATGTCATCTGCCCACATTAGATAGCGCTGAGAGACTCCCACGTATGCCCAGTTAAGCACTTGGGCATGCGAACAGGAATTTCATCCATTCATTTGTCAGAACGACGAATGAATGAATAGAAATGTCAGACGAGCAAACAAACACTGAATATCGGTGTTCGTTCAGTTTATTACAAGGAGGGAGCTACCGGCGTGCAGCTCCCTCTGTGTAAAATGTAAAAAAAGAAGCGACAGGGAACAGTGCTCACCGACACTTTCTAAGCCACCCTCCTCCCTCACTCTATGGGTCAATATGACCCCCATAATAGCAAAAGGGAGATTTTGTTTGCATGTTTACTAAACAGTGAGCATTCACTGTTGGGGGAAAAAAAAAAAAAAACTATTGTCCTCCCCCCCCAACCCCCACCACTGAGTGCCGGGTGTGAGCCTTATAAACAATGAAGGGGGAGACCTATTGTCCTCCCCCCGGTTCCCACCCCTGAGCGGCGGTTGGGGCCCTAAATGAACAAAGCCCCTAGTCACAACCCCCACCAAAAAAAAAAATTATTAAACCCCTACATACCCCCCTCACCCTAAAAATAGTGAAGGGGGAATAAAATAACTAAGTATCCTTATAAGCTGTCTTTCCCAATGATGCAAAGCGGTATACATATTAGCCTCGTCCAATACATGTCTTAACCTTGCTTGCTAAACTTTAACTTAATGGTGTTTGATAGCTCGTTATCCTTTTGTTATGTATAAAAAAAAAAAATGTGCTGTCTCAACTGCCACACTTGAAATGTTTTCAAAAAATGCCTGCAGATGCTATTGTGGCTTTGCACGCTTGTTGTCACTTTTCGCACAAATAAAATAAAGAATTAAAAAAATAAAATAAAAAAGTATCTGTTAAAAAAAAAAAAAACTCACCATTTTCTTTTTTCTAAAATCTTAATTTTTCAGCCCCAAAAAAGGCCAAATAAAAACCATAATACCCGTCGAACTTGTAAGAAATAAAATAAAAATCTGAGCGCAAAAAAAAAAAAAGAAAAGAAAAATCCCGATGCTAAAATATTTATCTTTACCCATGGCGGGTGCAGCGCCCTGCAATTAAGCTCAGAGTGCTCTGATTGGTTGATTTAAGCCAACCAGTCAGTGCTCTGATGGGTAAATGAAAAGACTGACCGGTAAGTCTCTACATTTACCTGTCACAGCACTCTGGTTGGCTTGGAATTCAACAAATTCCGAAGAACTTTCCCACGCTGTGTAAAATTAAACGGAGCACTCTGATTGGTTGAATTCCAAGCCACGCTGGTTGAAATCCAAGCCACTCTGATTGGTTGAATTACAACCAGTGTGTTCTGAGTCAAATTGCAGGGCGTGGGAAGGCTTTATAAGTCTTCCCCCGCCCTGCGGAGCCAAGTCTGCGCCGTGCCCTTCATGGGTGAAGATAGATTAATTTTTTAGCTTCGGGTTTTTTTTTTTTTCTTTTTGTTTTGGGCGCTCGGGTGTTTTATTTCATTTTTACAAGTTTGACAGGTATTATGATTTTTATTTGGCCTTTTTTGTGGCTGAGAAATTAAGATTTTAGAAAAAAAAGAATACATCAAATGGTTAGTTTAATATTTTTTTTTTTTTTTTAACAGGTACTTAGTTCTTTTATTCCCCCCCTCAATATTTTTAGGGTGAGGGGGGAGGTAGGGGATTATTAATTTTTGCTTTGGGACCCCCAGTCACCTTAGGGGGATACATTTTTATTAGGGCCCCCACCCGCCGCTCAGGGGTGTGGGGAAGACATTAGGTTCCCCCCCCCATTGTAATTTATGGCCCCCACCTGCCGCTGAGGGGTGGGGACCGGGTGGATAGGACAATAGGTAGTCGTCCCCCTCATTCTCAATTACGGCCCCCACCCGCCGCTCAGGGGTGGAGTCCAGGGGGAAGAGGACAAAAGTTGTCCGTCCCCCCAACACTCATTTAGAGCCTCCACCCGCCGCTGTTTACTAGACATGCCCCTACTCGCGCTATAGCGAGTAGGGGTAGAGTAGGGGTAGCATTTACCAATACTAAATAATCTTTACTTGGTATTAGTAAATTTGGCTGAAAGAGCAATTTAGGTCTTTCAGCCTTTTGGTAGATAGCTCCCTAATACCGTGGGAATTAAGGAGCTATCTACTAAGCGGCTGCAAGATGGCCGCGGCACGAATCAGATCGGAGTTTCATTCATAAGGATGAAATTCCGATACAAACAAAGTCCCGAATATGTTAGGACGCAATATGCCAGTTTTGCGGGCATTCTGTCTAAGTGACAGGACGTTCGGGAAAAGTGAAAGGAAGCATCACAGGAACAGGGAGAAAAGCTAAGAATTGTGGGAAAATTTCTCTGACCACCGGAAATGAAGCACACTTTGCTCCTCCGCGGGTCAGAGATGGTCAGGCGTAGGAAACCTCCATAAGACAAATAGTCCCTACTTTGTCTTATGATTTAAAAAAAAAAAAAAAAAAAACTAGCGCCGACAGGAAGAAACGAAGAACAGATCCTGAGAGAGGGAGAGAAGAGGAATCGATTAAAGGACCACTATAGGCACCCAGACCACTTCAGCTTAATGAAGTGGTCTGGGTGCCTGGTCCATCTAGGATTAACCCTTTTTTCTGTTTATATTTGGGTTAATCCAGCCTCTAGTGGCTGTCTCATTGACAGCCGCTAGAGGCGCTTGCGTGCTTCTCACTGTGAAAATCACAGTGAGAAGACGCCAGTGTCCATAGGAAAGCATTGTAAATGCTTTCCTATGAGACTTGCTGAATACTCTTGCCGCGCATGCGCATTCAGCCGAAGAGAAGGCGGAGAGGAGGAGGAGAGCAGGAGGAGAGCTCTCCGCCCGGCGCTGGAAAAAGAGGTAAGTTTAACCCCTTCCTCTCCATCCAGCCCGGCGGGAGGGGGACCGGGAGGGTGGGGGCACCCTCAGGGCACTAAAGTGCCAGGGAAAAAAAGAGTATGTTATCCTGGCACTATAGTGATCCTTTAAAGAAAGGTAAGTTTGGCATGACAGTCTGGCTTTAAATATGGACATGAGTGTCTAAAAGTGCTGATGGTCAGGTTGCCATGAAAACTGATAACTGAATTTAGTAGACACAAGGTGTAGAATGGGGTTTGGGAATCATAGAAGTCTAGTGGTTAACTTTCTTTTTAGTTTTCTTAGCATTACATACATGGATGGATGGTGTTAACTTGGCAATTTAGATAATAGTATTAATGAAAAAAATCTCAAATATTCCCAGTGACAGAAGGGCAGCTACTGCACACAATAAAATCACACATGGAACGGTCCTTTGGTAAAGAACTGTGTTAGAAGTAAAGTGTAATTTATGGTTGGGAATGGAGGTTTCTGATCAGATTTAATTAATGATTAAGGTTATGATCATGTCAGCAAAAAAGGTTTTGCATGCACACCATCAAAAACACAAGTATTTTAGTTTGTTATCACATAAAAACATAGAAACATAGAATGTGACGGCAGATAAGAACCATTCGGCCCATCTAGTCTGCCCAGTTTTCTAAATACTTGCATTAGTCCCTGGCCTTATCTTATAGTTAGGATAGCCTTATGCCTACCCCATGCATGCTTAAACTCCTTTCCTGTGTTAACCTTTACCACTTCAGCTGGAAGGCTATTCCATGTATCCACTACCCTCTCAGTAAAGTAATACTTCCTGATATTATTTTTAAACCTTTGTCCCTCTAATTTAAGACTATGCCCTCTTGTTGTGGTAGTTTTTCTTCTTTTAAATATGGTCTCCTCCTTTACTGTGTTGATTCCCTTTATGTATTTAAATGTTTCTATCATATCCCCCCTGTCTCGTCTTTCCTCCAAGCTATACATGTTAAGATCCTTTAACCTTTCCTGGTAAGTTTTATCCTGTAATCCATGAACCAGTTTAGAAGCCCTTCTCTGAACTCTCTCTAAGGTATCAATATCCTTCTGAAGATATGGTCTCCAGTACTGTGTACAGTACTCCAAGTGATGTCTCACCAGTGTTCTGTACAATGGCATGAGCACTTCCCTCTTTCTACTGCTAATACCTCTCCCTATACAACCAAGCATTCTGCTAGCATTTCCTGCTGCTCTATTACATTGTCTGCCTACCTTTAAGTCATCAGAAATAATCACCCCTAAATCCCTTTCCTCAGATGTTGAGGTTAGGACTATCAAATATTCTGTACTCTGCCCTTGGGTTTTTACGTCCAAGATGCATTATCTTGCACTTATCCACATTAAATGTCAGTTGCCACAACTCTGACCATTTTTCTAGTTTACCTAAGTCATTAGCCATTTGGCTTATCCCTCCTGGAACATCAACCCTGTTACATATCTTAGTATCATCCGCAAAAAGACACACCTTACCATCAAGACCTTCTGCAATATCACGAATAAAAATATTAAAGAGAATGGGTCCAAGTACAGATCCCTGAGGTACCCCACTGGTGACAATCCCAAGCTTTGAATATACTCCATTGACTACAACCCTCTGTTGCCTGTCACTCAGCCACTGCCTTACCCATTCAACAATATTGGAATCCAAACTCAAAGATTGTAGTTTATTGATAAGCCTTCTATGTGCAACAGTGTCAAAAGCCTTACTGAAATCTAAGTAAGCAATGTCTACTGCACCACCCTGATCTATAATTTTAGTTACCCAATCAAAAAAATCAATAAGATTAGTTTGGCATGATCTCCCTGAAGTAAACCCATGTTGTCTCTGATCTTGAAATCCATGTGTTTTTAGATGTTCAACAATCCTATCCTTTAACATGGTTTCCATCACTTTCCCCACTACTGAAGTAAGGCTTACTGGCCTATAGTTGCCCGACTCCTCCCCATTACCTTTCTTGTGAATGGGCACAACATTCGCTAACTTCCAATCTTCTGGAAATACTCCTGTTATCAATGATTGGTTAAATAAATCTGTTAATGGTTTTGCAAGTACACCACTAAGCTCTTTTAATAGCTTTGGGTGTATTCCATCAGGTCCCATTGACTTATTTGTCTTTACTTTTGACAGTTGAAATAGAACCTCTTCCTCTGTAAACTCACGTGTAATAAATGACTCATTTATCCTTTTTCTTAACTGAGGTCCCTTTCCTTCATTTTCATCTGTAAATACCGAACAAAAATATTCATTGAGGCAGTCAGCTAGACCTTTATCCTCATCTACATACCTTCCTTCTTTTGTTTTTAATCTAACTAATCCTTGTTTTACTTTTCTTTTCTCATTTATGTATCTATAAAAAGTTTTGTCCCCTCTTTTTACTGACTGTGCTATTTTCTCTTCTGTGTGTGATTTGGAAGCTCTTATAACTTGCTTAGCCTCTTTCTGCCTAATCTTATAGGTCATTCTGTCTTCCTCACTCTGGTTTTTTTTATAAATTACTAAATGCTAACTTTTTGTTTTTTACTATTTTGACCACATCTGCGAAGTACCACAGTGGTTTCTTGAATTTTTTGCTTTTACTGACAAGCCTAATGCAATTTTCTGTTGCCTTCAGAAGTGCAACTTTTAAATAATCCCATTTCTTTTGGACTCCATTTAAATTGCTCCAGTCTGATAATGACTCCTTTACACATATTCTAATTTTAGAAAAGTCTGTTTTTCTAAAGTCTAAAACTTTTGTTTTTGTGTGGTGTGACTCAGTCACTGTTCTTATATTAAACCACACTGACTGATGATCACTGGATCCTAAACTTTCACCTACAGTAATATCTGATACCAAATCTCCATTTGTTAACACTAAATCTAGTATGGCCTCTTCATGAGTTGGCTCCTCAACGACTTGTTTTAGAGACAATCCCAGTAGGGAGTTTAGAATATGTGTGCTCCTGGCACAAGTAGCTATTTTTGTTTTCCAATTCACATCAGGAAGATTAAAGTCACCCATGATGATAACTTCCCCCTTCATTGTCATTTTAGCTATTTCTTCAACTAGTAAAAGTGTAGATACAATTCAGTAGACTACATTGCAAAAATTTAAAGTAGACCACACTATACAACATTTCCTAATTGTTACCAAAAAACTTTCTCTATGTATTAGACTACACATGCAGCTTGTCAAATTCACTAAACCAAGTATGGTCAAGCATCCAGCAGAGATTTACAAATTTATGCCAAATATCATCTGGAAATGTGTCAGACATGGAGATTTTAATCAATTGGGATATTTTTGGGAAAAAAAAAATAAAATCCCTTATGATACATACACTTTTCTTATTTTTAAAAAGCCCTGTAGAAAAATATTGTGTTTAGGTTTTGCTTGAAAATGCATTTTACTAGAAAACATTTACAAAAATAGAAAAAAAAAAAAAAAAAAAAAAACCTTGTGCAACCTCCACATTATTCTGTTACCAGACACTTCAGTAAAGTAGCTAAATTATGCCTGTCATCCCTTTGGGCTCTGTTCAAATAGATCATCTTTAAGGTCATAGAGAGGACATTCCTGTCCCTCAACATTAACAGAGGGGCTTATTAGTACACGCCACTAAATAGGAAATTGTGGAAAACTAGATTGCAATAGAGGAATTGTAAATTTTAGAAGAAAATTGTGGGGCTACAGAGACAGCATTGCTAGAACATAGTTTTACGGAAATTG
Organism: Pelobates fuscus; assembly: GCF_036172605.1. NCBI lineage: Eukaryota > Metazoa > Chordata > Amphibia > Anura > Pelobatidae > Pelobates > Pelobates fuscus. Next base: position 108,729,570 of record NC_086321.1, on the reverse strand, counting down.
TAATTTGTAAGACCTGCTCCATTTTAGTGATTATCTACCATAAACAATTTTAAACCTGCTGTCTTTTTTAATGTAGAAATTGTTTTTGAAGTGGAGCTATCAGTTTGGATAGGCAGAGTGTGGTAAAGCCTAGTAGAAGAAACGGAAGTGCTTCACATGTGCCTCTCCTTTCGGTGCTACCATTTCTCATTTTCCTACTGGAAATGTGCCATTAAAGAGCCAGCAGGATATGAGGGGAACATTTCCCACACACAACACAATATTTTTAATAAGAAGTAGTGACAGTGTAAGCTACTTGCTCTGAAATTAAATCTGGTATGAAAAGTAGTCAGCAATGAAATTCCATTTCAACGCTCCCCTCATGGAGGGCAACAAATCTAGTGCAAACAGTGTATTTAAAAGATGTCAGACACTTTCTATTTTATGGTTTGCAATTACGGTATCTTTGGAAATGTAACTGAACACTTTTGCAGAAAATACATTAAAAGAACAAACATATTATTTATTTATTTATAAAATATTTTACCAGGAAAGATACATTGAGATTTCTCTTGTTTTCAAGTATGTCCTGGGTCCACAAATCATTGCATTGTTACAGTTAGTGTACAATAAAATACAAATACAATATTAATATACAATATATACAAAATTTAACATAGAACAGGTAGGAAATAGATAATCAACCATGACAGGTGCATTCTGTTTTGAGGTATGTAGAGAGGGATCTCTTAAAGGACTTTAAGCTTAGGGAAGATTTTAAATTTGTTCCACAAATGTGGTGCTCTGTAGGAGGAGGAGGATCGGGCTGCTTTCTTTTTGTATAGAGGTAGAGTTAGTAAAGTGTTGGTACTGGATCGGAGGTTGTAGGAAGTGGGAACAGCCGGGGAAAGCATTGTGTTCAGGTAGGGTGGGAGTTTCCCAGAAAAGCTCTTAAACACAAGGCTGGAAAGATGAAGGGTGTGTCTGGATTCCAGCGACAGCCAGTTTAGTTCTTTTAGCATGTCACAATGGTGGGTCCTGTAATTACATTGTAGCACAAATAGGCAGAACAAGTTATACAATGTGTTGAGTTTATTAATGAGGGATTGTGATTCAGATGCATATACTACATCCCCATAATCAATGATTGGCATCAGCATTTGCTGTACAATCTTTTCCTTTACTGAAGGGCTTAGGCAGGATTTGTTTCTGTACAGGGCACCTAGTTTTGGATAAAGTTTAGATGCAAGCTTTTCTATGTGCAGGCCAAAAGATAGATTGGGGTCTAACATCATACCCAAGTATTTGAAAGAGTGGACTGCGGTCAGTGTGCCATTTGAAATTGTTTTGATGGATAGGTGGGAATTGTGTAATTTGTGTAATTTAGGTACTGTTCCAAAGATAATTGTGACAGTTTTGTCAGTGTTCAGTAACAGTTTGTTTTTTGCGATCCACTTTTCTACCTCTGTAAACTGGTCTTGGAGCACAGCCTCAAGCTGCGGTAGATCGGAATTGCTCGCATAGATTACCGGGTCATCTGCGTACATGTGTACATTTGAGGATTTGCAGACATTAGGCAGATCATTTATAAATAATGAAAATAGTAGGGGCCGTGAATGGAACCTTGGGGAACACCACACGTGACTGGGAGAGGGAGGGAGTCACTGTCAGAAATGGACACATATTGCGAGTGATCCGATACATACGATCAAAACCAGTTTAGCGAATGATCACCAATACCCGAGTTTTTGAGTTTGTGCAGTAGAATGTCGTGGTCTACTGTGTCAAAGGCCTTAGCAAAATCAAGGAAAATAGCTCCAGTCAGGTCTCCTTGTTCCATGCCAGTTTGGATGTCATTGCAAACTTTTAAGAGGGCAGTTGTAATGGAGTGATTCTGGCGAAAGCCCGATTGATCAGGGGTCAGATAGTTTGATTGTTGGTAATACTCAATAATATAATTAAATCAATTAATTTTACAGGCTCCGGCTGCACACCTATTGTTTCTGTATAACTTGTCACCGGTAAGGTTAAAACTGTTAAAAAATTATTTTTTAAACAAAAAAAAGGTACTACAGATAGGAAATCTGTGCAAATTTATTCAAAAAACAAACAAAACAAAAAAAAAGTAGGTCATAAAAAAAAAAGATAGCCAAAAGTGGTAAACTTTAAAGGGGGCAGACACAAACACAGCTGTTCTGTATTTACAGCTTTTGATCTGAAAATTAGTTTTGGGATTTTTGTGTTTTTATGTTACATGTACAATTTTGCATAGTTTTTGTAAAAACAGATATGGGACACAAGCCGCAAGTATTAACTACAACACAATGCAACAACACACTAACACACATCCATTAACCGCTACACATAAACTTACTACCATTACCTTCACACCCTTATGCTCACACATGCATGCAAACACCGAAATGTACAGAAACGCAGCGGATGACTCACTTTATGAGCCGCGGAGCACATGGGAGTCATTTACCCCATACATAAGACCCATCTCAGAGACTAATGGCGAACGGACTGGCTAAGGCCAAACAAATTAAGATAAGACGACAAGAATGTCGCAATATAATTGTAATAACATGTAATGTGGTGTACTGGTCATAGGTTCGTACACGGGTCTCTGGGCCCCACATGTGTTTAAGGACTAGTACTAATATGCTGAGATGAAAACGAATGTGACATTGCGCTCCCCAGTGTAAATCCTAGGTTGTGACCCACAGTAACCGACACGGGTCTTGGTCCTGGGGGGACACTGGTCAATGAGAGAAAGGCGGCATGTGGCTGACGAAGCAGGCTAGCATCGCCCCTATGCACGACCACATTTGGCTGTGCATATGGTCCATGGGCCAGGCAGAGGCTACATGACCTGTCATCTAAGTAATGCAACACACGAAAGAAGATAGGGACCCACAGGACCCATGCGGTCTCAAGAAAGATACTGTATGAACTAGGCGTACAACCGCTTAAGCCATCATTTCCCATTGGGGAAACAAAGCTAGCACATCCCCTGAATTTCCCACCAATCAAGCCTTCATGTAATACTATACACACCACGAAGAGCTCAACAGCCACTCATGGGAGAGCTGGGAAAACTCCCATCCCGATGTGTGGACCGTCCACACCATACCCTCCTAGGAGGAATTCTTGTTCACCCCACCCAAGTTATTACACCCCGGTTCCATCCCCTTACTCATACCAACCACCAGGAGAGAATAGTCTCAATGGGGGCGCACACATACCCCACAACCAACTACCATCAATCACAAAAAAAGGTACACACACAAGGGCCACTGAGTGTCTTCACCCAGCATCTTAACCTATTCCAATGTCTATAACGATACGTACTCACAACACTCGAGGATTGAATCATCCGCACAAACGCCAAATTCTTTTAGAAGCGGCAAAACGAGACAAGATAGACATACTGTGTGCCCAAGAAACACATTTCGTGAAAAACAGAGTCCCCAACTTCGGACTCAGACTTCCCAACTCAGTTTCATGCCACACATACCTCCAAATCCAAGGGAGTATCATTTCTTATACATAACTCATTGACGTTTGAGCTTCTAAAAGTCAACAAAGATACACAGGGGAGGTACATAATCCTGCACTGCATGCTAAACAATACTGAATACGTATTAGCAGGCAAATACAGCCCGAACACAAACCAAAGGCAATTCCTGCAAAAAGTCCTGAACAAACTCCCTAATCCGATGCCGGGGGCTGTGGTCATCTGCGGTGACCTAAACCATGTACTGGACCCACACACGGACAAGACTCACACAGATACCCCCCCTCGACATCTTGCAACTAACACACAAAGCACAGCCATAACCAAATTAATAGCAGAACACAACCTACATGATGCATGGCGCACACTACACCCCATGGACAAGGAGTTCACTTACTACTCACAAGTTCACAAATCATTCTCAAGAATAGACCATATCCTGGTATCGGGAACACTAATACCGAGAACCACCCAATGTGTCATTGGGGACATTGTATGGTCTGACCATGCACCACTCACGATTACACCAAGAGGTTCCTTTCCCCACAGAGGACGGGCACCTTGGCGCCTAAATGACTATTACATGACCCTGCTTTCCTGACCCAGACGACCCAAGACCTGGAACAATACTTCCAGACCAACGACACCCCGGACATATCACCCACCTCCTTGTGGCAGGCACACAAACCAACCATACGAGGACTGATGATAAGTAGGGCCTCATACACCAAACTCACATCCAACGCAGAATGCCTAACCCTGCTGCGCACCGTCCGAAACGCCACAACCGCACATACGACAAACCCAGACACAGCCCATCTCACGACAATTGCATCGGCCACGCGATGCCTAAATGACATTCATCTAGCCAAAACATCGTACACGATGCAACGTCTAAAAATTAGACAATACTCACAGGGCAATAGAGCGGGGAAAGCTATGGCAGCGTTGCTGCAGAAACAGCAAGCCCAATCCAAGATCCCTTACCTAATTGCCAACAAGGGGGAAAAAATATACAACCCTCAAGATATCAATGACGAAATGGCCAAATTCTACCATAATTTATATAACTTAAAGGACCACTCTAGGCACCCAGACCACTTCAGCTTAATGAAGTGGTCTGGGTGCCAGGTCCTTCTAGGGTTAACCCATTTTTTCATAAACATAGCAGTTTCAGAGAAACTGCTATGTTTGTGAATGGGTTAAGCCTTCCCCTATTTCCTCTAGTGGCTGTCTCACTGACAGCCGCTAGAGGCGCTTGCGTGATTCTCACTGTGAAAATCACAGTGAGAGCACGCAAGCGTCCATAGGAAAGCATTATGAATTCAGCCGACGGGGAGGAGAAGAGGAGGATCGGAGGAGGAGAGCTCTCCGCCCACCGCTGGAAAAAGGTAAGTTTTAACCCTTTTCCCCTTTCCAGAGCCGGGCAGGAGTGGGACCCTGAGGGTGGGGGCACCCTCAGGGCACTCTAGTGCCAGGAAAACGAGTATGTTTTCCTGGCACTAGAGTGGTCCTTTAAAACAGGACGACGGAACATATCAACCCACTGACACTGAAATAGAGGACTTTTTAGATCCCATACACCTGCCAACACTGACACAGCAGCAGAAACAATCGATACAATCACCGGTAACGACCCACGAAATACAACAAATAAACCTGCCACCTGGGAAGTCCCCGAGTCCAGATGGTCTAAAACTATTATTACAAAACATTCACTAACATACTAGCCCCCCGCCTGACACCAGTCTATAACCACATTATCACCACAGGCAAGATACCGAAAGAAATGCTCATGGCACATGTAGTGACACTCCCCAAGCCAGGGAAACCCCCAAACAAAAGCCAAAACTTACGCCCAAGCTCGCTCCTCAATACGGACACGAAAATACTAGCCAAAATATTCGCCAACAGACTATCCCCAATTATGCCCACACTGGTGCATGAGGACCAGGTAGGCTTTGTGAGCAGACGCCAGGGAGCAGATGGGGTGAGAAAAGTACTGGATTTGCTGGGTGGGCTGCGTGGAGGAGGTACGCCCAGTGTATTAGTATCACTAGACGCCGAGAAGGCATTTGATCGCATTTCCTCCACGCGGTCCTAGGGAGGTTCGGATTCCCCCCCGCAATTCACGACTCTTAGCAAAGCATTATACTCGTATCCCTCGGCCCAAGTAGTGAACGGTGGCTTCTCCTCAAACAACTTTAGCATATCCAACGGCTCACGACAAGGCTGCCCCCTATCCCCAATACTGTACATCCTAGCCCTGGAACCCCTTACACATCTGATCAGAAACAATCCCCAAATACAAGGCATCAAAGTAAAGAACACAGAACACAAACTAACATTATTCACGGACGATATCCTCCTCACGCTACAGAATCCCCGGATTTCATTACCTGCACTACACCACCTCATTCACCAATATGGAAACTGCTCATATTACAAATTAAACATTTCCAAAACACAAGCAATGGGTATTAACATCCCACAACCGGAGCTAGGCATCCTCAAAGAGGCATTTGCATATGAATAGCGAACGGATAATCTCAAATTCCTAGGGATAGCCTTAACAAAAACATTAGCAGGTATCCACAAAGCCAACTACAACCCACTACTCATAGAGCTTAAAAAATTTCATACAAAGCTGGAAAGGGAAATTTATCTCATGGGCGGGCAGAATAGCGGCTGCAAAAATGCTGCTCCTCCCGAGAATACAATACTTATTCAGAACCATTCCACTAGCAGTTCCCACCATCTATGTACGCGAAGCACAAAAAGTAATTAACTCATTTATATGGAATAATACCAAACCCAGAATCGCGAAATCCACTCTATACAAACCATTTCCAATGGGAGGCATGGGCTTACCGAACTTAACTAACTATCACAAAGCAGCCATCCTAAGCCAGGTGCTAGCTACAAGCGGCAACTCCAATCCCCCGCAATGGTTGCAGATGGAAGCGACCTATACCAATAACTTCACATTACCGGTCCTGGCCTGGATGTCTAGGAAACTAAGACCGAAATATACGAACATCCTCCCCACAACACAGCTCACGTTACAAACATGGGACAAATTCGGGGACGCATACATAATGAAAGGGGGCATCTCCTTAGCATGCCACTAGAAGCGCTGTCCTTAGTAATAGCAGGATTCAACTTCCGGTTGTGGCACAACCACAATATCACACATCTTTTCCACATATGCCAGGGTCCAATACTGAAACCATTTGCGGAGATACAAACACAATATAAGCTATCAGACACAGCACAATTGTCGTATAGACAGCTTACGTCATGGTTTAGGACCCAAACAATATGCTCGTACAACATTGTAAATGGTCTACAGCTGACGGAGGTGGAAAAAATATATGTCTTAAACTAAGACCGTGGAAAAAAACTGATATCCATGGTCTACGCCACACTTAGTACCAAAGAGGGTTCCCACGCCTACACATTTGTAAAGGCATGGGACCGCGAACTCAGTACCCACATCACAGAGCAAGTGGGCCCAAATACTGGTAGATGGTACATGGTACCAGTACGGCTCAAAAAAGGTAACCCCAATATACCGGACTGATGCTGGCGCTGCATGAAGGACAAAGGGTCCATGCTCCACATATGGTGGTCCTGCTCAAAATTGCAGCAATACTGGATGGACATAATACAAGTAATAAAGGCCTGTACAGGTGTCCACCCCCAGCGATCCCCAGAAATTTATCTATTACAATTATTCCCAAAAAACCTCACAAAAGCCCACCAATACCTTATATACCAAATAATAGTGGCAGCCCTCCAGACGATAAGCAGGCACTGACGGGACCCATGCCCACCAAAAGTAGCCCAATGCCTCGCCACAATACAGCTCACAAAACAATATGAAATAATGGCACGAAAGACCGCACCACCGAAGCCAGCAATAAAGGCAGCTTGGGAACTATGGGAGAAGTACATAACCACACAGGGCTGAAACCCTGAGCCACCGATATATAGAATTACCCACTAATATAAGACAAGTACGCAACTCCACCAGCTGAGACCATACGTACGTAGCAATGTGCATATAGCAACAATCTGAATGCAACGACTAGGAGGAAGAGAATGTACCTATGCAACACAAATAAGCTGTACATATGTTTTCTGTAACAGTGATTATGCAAAACATTTCCAGCCTTCTCTGAATATAGATTCTCCCCCAGACTCTCCTACCCCCTCCCTCCTCATTCACCCCCACTCTACCCAGTTACTGTTAATAAAAGATTAAGGTATCAACCTGCTCAAGAGGAACAAAGCAAGCAACAAGAACCGTGAAACAGACGAACAAGACTGTTACTCAGTGCAATCCTTCCTTGTTGTACTAAATACTGATATGCATGTTGATATTATAAAAAGCAAAAAAAAAAAAAAAAAAGAGCTAAACTGGCTATCGCTGGAATCCCGACGCACTCTTCATCTTTCCAGCATGGTGTTGAGGAGCTTATTTGGGACGCTTGCACCCTACCCCAGCTGTTCCCACCTCCTATTACCTCAGGTCAGGTACCATCACAATATTTAGCATACTACAATAGAAAAATAAAGTGGCTCGATCCTCATTTTCAGAGCACCACAATTACAGAATAACCTCACAGACACAGTCAAATCTTCATTCAATCTAAAATCCTTATGGCAATATACCTCAATACAGAATCCGCCTGTCATGGTTGACTATATTAAAACTTCTGGGATACAGCAACCTATGGAAAACTTATCAGCTCCAATAGCACCTGATCAAATGTACCTTCTGGTGGTGGGTGACCTCGCAATAAGTTATCGAGCAGAAATTCAAGCGCTAGAGTCTCAAACATTAACGGTTATGAACAATGCAAATGAAAGAGCCTGACTTTGCAAAGTGGCATTTTAAAAAGGTCATCTTCTGTACCAGATTAAAACAATTCTGCATACTTAAGCATTAGTTGTATGAAATATAATTGAAATGGTTAATTAATAATAAAATGTAAAAAAAGTTGTTTAATCCTCAAACCCTACACATTACCATTGCTCATACACACTGTGCAGACACACAGACAGTCAAGTATTTATTTACAGATGAGAGACACAGAAGCAAGTAATCTCTTCTGAACGGGTTAATGCTTGGTACATCTGCAATGTCTGCAAAGAAGAAAAACGAATACTGCCCAATCTGAACTTTAACCCTTGCTGTGCTGCATTAACAATGTAAAACAGTTAATCTTCTCTTCTGTAGGAAATTAAAATTTGCGCTGTATTAATCTAGTGATGCAGATGTAATATAACAGATGACATTAGTATCTTGGAATACCTTTTTTATTGGACTAACAGCATTTTGTAACGACAAGCTTCTGTGAGATCTTCCCTTTCTCAAGTCTAAAGTATTTCGAAGCAAAGATGGAACAGCCTTCAAAGTTGAGTTGTGATACAGGGGTTAAAGCGATGTCAGAGCAGATAGTACACAGGTGTGATTAAAAGAAAAGGATTAAAAAATAAACACCATTCGTCCAGAAAGTTCTAAAAAATTATGTATAAAGATCAGAGAGTGAGGAAAAAGGAAAAGATTAAAAAAATAATAAACAAGCAGGAGATAAATTAGGTTACTCCAATAAAAAAAACAGCAAGTAAAATAAAACAAAAAAGGGTATTATTAATATTAGAATAGCATTTATATAGCACCAACATATTAACATATTCCACAGTACTTTAATATACCCGATTTATTATAGTAAACAAGCCATGACATACAAACTACTGTAGTGGTGACAGAGATGAGGTGGAGAGCATTCTGCTCAAACAAGCTCACAACCTATGGAGTTACAAGATCCTAATTTCATCTGTTATTTAACTTTGGTGGGGAGCAACTGGTTACCTGTCATAAAGAAGCATCAATAACAGATAATCCCATGAACCTTGAGCACATTATTTGAATAAGTGTAAATACTGAAAGTCATCCGAAATACAACAAATAAGAAAAAGGTATAAGCAATTTTCAGGTTACACTGACCGAAGTGTTTATGCTAAAAATAATATTCCATGTATATGAATGACAGGTGTTTTATGCACACATACAATGCTTTATCTAAGAGCATGATGTCTGAAAAACCAAAAACACTTGTGAAATATACAGAGTGCAATAAAAAAATGTAACTTTAAAATAATGTATTGGATGGACAGGTGTTGAGTTCTCTGAAAAAAGTACCGTATATATATTTCAAAGCTGTTAATAGTAAGGTATCTGAATATTGCAGACAATAACACGGGCAGGAATGGTATGAAAACACGACCAACAGCTCTGACTCCATAGAGCAAAATTAGAGGTCCCTGATTAGTTAAAAGGACACTATAGTCATCAGAACAACTACAGCTTATTGCATTTGTTCTGGTGAGTAGAATCATTACCTTCAGGCTTTTTTGCTGTAAACACTGTCTTTTCAGAGAAAATACAGTGTTTACATTACAGCCTAGTGATAACTTCACTGGCCACTCCTTAGATGGCTGTTAGAGATCCTTCCTGGGTCATGGCTGCCTAAAATGCATTCAAATATTCAGTGTCTCCTCTCTCTGCATGCAGACACTGAACTTTCCTCATAGAGATTCATTGATTCAATTCATCTCTATGAGGAGAAGCTGATTGGCCACGGCTGTGTTTGAATCATGCTGGCTCTGCCCCTGATCTGCCTGTCTCAGCCAATCCTATGGGGAAGCATTGTGATTGGATCAGGCTACCACTTCTGATGATGTCAGCAGGCAGGTCTACAGGAAACAGGGACAAAGCCTGCAGTTCCAGACTTGAATACAAGTAAGATTTTACTATTTTAGGGAGACATGAGGGGGGCCAGGGTGGCTAGATGGTGGTTTTAACCCTAAAGGGTCAGGAATACAGGTTTGTGTTCCTGACCCTATAGTGCTCCTTTAAGTCCATTCCAGTGCTGCCAGAGTTCAAGTTTAGATTTTTCCTCACATTGAATACATTAACATTGATATCATACATTTAAAAAAAAATAAAAAAAAATGGGTAGTTTTTATACCTGGTGTTCCTTTTTAAGTAAAAATCTTGTTAAAACACAGTTTGCTAGGCAGGTTATTTTAAATGCCTACAGCTGTAAATCTTAACCCTACAATGTAAGCATTGCTAGATCTACTAAAAGGCAATATTTTAGATTTAAGGGTTAAAACTAAAAGGACCACTATGCCCAGATCACTTCATTCACATGAAGTGGTTTGGGTACTATTAGTGGTCCTTTAAATCCCTCATATACAACCCTGTACAATGTCCTAAGAGCATCCCTAATGACACACTGCACATGAACTGCTACAATCTGCAGTAGTTATGGTGCTTAATTTTTCCCATTTAACAAATGTTTCATTTTAGTTTAATTTCACATTTTAAGATAAACTAAATCTAATTCCAAGATTTTTTTTTACCATATTTATTAGCTACACCTAACAAATATAAAAATAGTATTTACCTGCCCTAATGACAGTTAGAAAGGTTGATGATAACCATGAACGATAAAAGGAATGTTTTTCTACAGGTGACCATGTGAAATAACTTGGGTATGGCCCAGTACATAAGAAGTCACAACAAAATTTATTTTTCTAGCAAAAACAATAAATGTCAAGTTTTACAGTAGATTTACATACACAATGAATAAACATTGTATGGTAAATGCTGCTTACCTAATCTCAGCTCTCCAAAATTGCCACACCCAATCTTTTTTCCAACTCGAAAATTAGGCCCGACCATTAATACTCCAGAGTTCGAAGATCCAGTACCACGTGTATTGTGGCCTGACCGGCCACTGGGCCGGGCCATTCTTTCATCAGGTTTGTCTTTGTCTTTCTTTTTGCCATCCATATCAAGTTTACGGTACTCCACTTTGAATTCTTTTTTACAGACAAGCAAACTCAAATGGGGTGTTGTGGAAGTGGAAACATAACGAGGTAAGTTCACCCGTTGGATAAGGTTAGTCACTGAGCTGAAGGGGGAAGAGAGCTCAGCAACAGCGGATTCATCCCATTCGCAAATTACTTCCAGTAGCGTATTCCCTGCAGCAAAATGTACCTTGGATGATAGTCCAAACAAGAATGTTCCCAAGAGTAAATTTATAACCTGTAAAGCAGAAATTAACATCAGTGAGACAAGAATGAAATAATTAATAAAATCATCTAAAATCTAAAGTATTATACAAAAAATAAATAAAGAGATGGTCCACTGAAAAATAGTCTGAAATTTCCATATTTCACAATTAAGGATCTTTGATAATAGCAATGTCCTTAATGAGATACATGCATTCAGAGATAAAAAAAATTCCACAAACAAAATACATTAACACTCACAATCATAAATGCAACATATTTTCATAAACATATGCTTCTACATTCTATTGGAGCAGTGGGTAAAAAAAAAAAAAAAAGCTATGAAGACACCCTAGAAAGGAAGAGCAAAGCAACAAAGTATGATACACACTGACACCAAAATGCCTTAATCACAAGAATGAAAAGTCATAAGCCATTGCAGACATCCCCATCTTTACTCCAATCTTAACCCCTTAAGGACCGGACTGTTTTTGCGATGTTGTACATTTGCGACCAGGCATCTTTTTACACTTGTGGTGTTTGTGTTTAGCTGTAATTTTCCGCTCTCTCATTTACTGTTCCCATACAAATTATATGTTGTTTAAATATTGTTGTATAAAATATTGTTTTTTTCAGGACAAAAGGGTCTTTCTTTACATACCATTATTTATATAATCTCATGTAATTAAATTTTTTAAAAATGAAAAAATATGATGAAAAATTGAAAAAAATACATGTGTTTTGACTTTTATGCGAAAAATCTTTTACTCATCTACAAAAGCGAATGAAAAAAAACTGCTAAATAGATTCAAAATTTTGTCTTGAGTTTAAAAATACCCAGTGTTTACATGCTTTTTGCTATTTTTTTGCATGTTATAGGGCTATAAGTACAAGTAGGATATTGCGGTTTCAAAACATACATTTTTAAAATGTATCAATAGTGACATTGTAACACTATTATCTGTCATAAATCGCTGAATAACACCCTACATGTACATATTTTTTTTAAAGTAGACAACCCAGGGTATTCAATATGGGGTATGTCCAGTCTTTTTTAGTAGCCACTTAGTCACAAACACTGGCCAAAGTTAGCATTTATATTTGTTTGTGTGTGAAAAAAGTAAAAAACTAAATTGAACGCTAATTTTGGCCAGTGTTTATGACTAAGTGGTTACTAAAAAAGACTGGACATACCCCATTTGCAATACCTTGGGTTGTCTTCTTTTGCAAATGGTATGCCATCATGGGGGTAATTCTCATTCCTGGGCTACCATACGCTCTCAAAGGCAACGTAACCAACCTGGCCATTTTCAATGTAAAAATATTTGACCCATATATTTGACCCTGTAACTTTCAAAAACGCTATAAATTCTGTACATGCGGGGTACTGTTTTACTCAGGAGACTTTGCTGAACACAAATATTAGTGTTTCAAAATTGGAAAATGTATCACAACAATTATATCATCAGTAAAAGTGCTGCTTTGGTGTGAAAAAGGCAAAAAAAGTCACTTTCACTGACAATATCATCGCTGTGATATGTTTTACTGTTTTGAATCACTAATATTTGTGTTCAGCAAAGTCTCCCTAGTAAAACAGTACCCCCCATGTACAGGTTTTAGAGTGTCGTATAACGTTACAGGGTAAAATACAGTGATAGCAAATTAAGTTCTCTGGACTTTCGGCCTGGGTTGGCAGGCAGGTCCCTTAAATTGCAATCAATAAAATAACTTAATTATGTAAAAATATTACATAAATACGCACGTAGAATTTAAATATATATGCATATTTATATATTTGAAGTCTACGTGTATATTTATATAATTATTTATGTAATTTTGTATATGGCCATATGAATAGTTTGTATTCTTTTTATTTATTTATATATACATAGATATATATACAATTTAATTCTAAGTGTATTTTGATATAAATATATATATATTAATATCAAAATACAGTTCGAATAAAATTTTGTATAGATATATATTTTTTTATTATTATTTTTACATGTTTAATTTAATTTACTTATTTGTATTTTATAATATATATATACACAATATATATATAGTTATTATATATATTATATATACACACATGTGTGTAATTTAATTATAAGTGTATTTTTATATTAATCTATGTACATATTAATATAAAAATACACTTAGTATGACATTATATATGATATATAGACATATAATATATGTCTATATTATATATATATATATATATATATATATATATATATATATATACATACATACACACATATATATAATTATTTTTTTAATTAACATTAACTTTATTTTTTTTTATGATTTTACAGTTGCAGGGAGACAGACAGTCCCCCTGCAGGCAGACACATGGACACCTATTGTGACCATGTGGTCGCCCTGTTGAGCGATCACATGGCCCCAGGGGTCCTAATCCGCCATGGGGAGACTGTCTGGGCTGCAGGCAGTCTCCCCACACCAGGAGCAACGACGATCGCCGGCGGGGGAACGACGGCGATCGGGTAAGTACATCTTAAAGTTAGGACAGTTCAGGACCGTCATCGGTCGGCAACGCAAAAATGCAGATGACGGTCCTGAACCGTCCTCCGTCCTTAAGGGGTTAATGAAAAATATTTAATGTAGCAAAAAAAAAAAAAAAAAGTAGCCTTTAGTCACAATTTCTGAGGCAAAAACAGACTCCTCTCTAAAGTATATGCCCATTTACAACCCCCCCTACATCATCACTGCCTCCTTCTCACACATCATGACTGTCTCTCCAGGTCAGCTGATGACAGCCAATCAATGCTGTCCAAATTTAGATGAAATAGTCATCGCTAATGCAGTAGTGTCAGCATTGGAAGTATTGCAAGGGAGTGGCTGTGACTCAAAACATGGATGGCACCAGAAGCCTATCTGTTCTTATTATGGTGCTTACAGTGCCCCTTTATGTATTCAAATACCAAGTAAAGTGGTTTATGCAGCAAGTTAAAGGATCACTATAGTGTCAGGAACACAAACATGTATTCCTGACCCAATGGTGTTAAAACCACCATCTAGCCCCCCTGGGCCTCTCATGCCTCCATAAATAGAGTAAAAATCTTACTGTATTCAAGCCTGAAGCTGTAACTCTGAATGCTGTTAGACTCAGAAAAACAAACAGCCTGCTGACATCATCAGAAGTGGTAGCCTGATCCAATCACAATGCTTCTCCATATGATTGGCTGAGTGACAAAGAGGCAGATCAGGGGCAGAGTCAGCATGATTCAAACACAGCCCTGGCCAATCAGCATCTCCTCATAGAGATGAATTGAATCAATGAATCTCTATGAGGAAAGTTCAGTGTCTGCATGCAGAGGGAGGATATACTGAATGATTGGATGCATTTTAGGCAGCCATGACCCAGGAATGATCTCTAACAGCCATCTGAGGAGTGGCCAGTGAAGTTATCACTAGGCTGTAATGTAAACACAACATTTTCTCTGAAAAGACAGTGTTTACAGCAAAAAGCCTGAAGATAATGATTCTACTCACCAGAACAAGTTCAATAAGCTGTAGTTGTTCTGGTGACTATAGTGTCCCTTTAACAATGTGTATGAACAAGTTTAATTCACTTTCTGACAGGAGAGAGTTAAGGATTTGAATATGTTGGGCACCCAACAAAAACCAAAGAAATTCAGTCAAACGGATTTTGGATGTAGATTCAATGAACAGGAATTAAAATGGAGTAATGTTAAAAATATGACTTCCCTGTAGAACTCTGAAAACACAATTTACATTTTTGACATTAAAGAGAACATGTAGCCAATGCCAACTACACTTTTCAGGGCAGTCATGGTGTAACAACATTTTTTTGCCTTTTTTATTTTTATTTTTTAACCGACCATGAAAAAAAAAAAAAAAAAAAAAAAAAAAAAAAAGGAGATTCACTAATAACTACAAAATATAATAAAGAAACTTCACATGGGGAAAAATTGTTATGGTTAGGACTTGTCGCAGAGCCAATTCAAACACATCCTCGCCAAAAATAACACTGTCTGTGATAATTACTTATAGTCTACTGATTAACACTCATCTAGCCAAATAATTCAACAATTTCCTTGTGAATAGTTCAAATCATGCTATCGAAGACATTTAACGGTCATGGTTATATTCCAAAGAGTACAGCATCACTTTTCACTGGCCTGCTGTGGCAGTTATTTAAATGCAAA